>NC_062968.1:52426183-52594698 GCF_023119035.1 Salvia hispanica | reverse complement strand
GGAAAGAGAGAGAAACAAATCCTTGGAGTTGGAGTTACGCCACTACGCCAAAGAAAGTCCGGGGAAGTTCGTCTCCTCCTTCCTCAATCGCTTCCGCTATGGATCGCCAAGGTATGTTTCGATCCTATTATGTTTATGGTTTGCGTGAAATACATGTTGTTCGAAGATCTTACTTTATTTATATTCAATTATGTATTCTTGAATATATGATGATAAATAATGTCCAATAGTATCATTATTATGAAAAAATGATGAAAGTAAAAAAATGTAAAATGAGACGGAAAGTAGCTAGTGTAATAGTAGTATAACATTATTTTATTCTACAGATTATATATATATCGTTTAATTTGAAAATGATCTGATATTGTCACACAAGTAAATAATCAAAGTATTGTCCAAGTCATGTTACTTTGAAAATATTAATTGATTGCATAATATGAATAAATTAATCAATGATTCTGTAATTTATAGGAATAAATTCGAATTTGATATAGAAAATCATAAATTTTATGCAATTTATTAATTACAAATTAAACTCCTAAAAAATCGACTAATGACTTGCCATGATTAATAGTGGAAGTGCGGCGGTGAATATTAAATTATTTTAATACTAGAAATCTTTATCTGTCATCGAGCATATACATGTTTTTTTCCATAATACTTGGGACAATCATTTTATAATAAGATAAAATTATGAAAATGACATTCTCTACTATGGACAATTTGACCCTTAAACAACATTGCAAGGAATCTTCCAAATTCCAGATACATCAGCACTCACTGCAGTATCGTCAATGTGGATAATTACTTAGAAACATCCATTCTTTGTTGAAAAAAAAAATGAATTTTGGTAAAATTCTCTTACAATTTAAAAAATTGGCACTAAATATTCTAACTTTTAATATTTGATTTATTTTTTCATGATAAATATTTTGATTTTCTATTTGTAATAAGTTACTGAATTAGCACATGCATGTTTTAAATTAATAAACTATTCTGAATTGGAATTGTACTCAGACATGGTTGAGTTATTTGGTGAGGTAGATAACTTTAAGACAATGAAGTATTCTAATCAAAAATCATATTTTGCCTAATCCCAACTTTCTTATCAAATGGCTATTAAGCTTGTTGGAAAAAATGATAAATTTATGGGCGTAGTTGATGCGACCCAACGTGTAGGACCCATAACAAGGTCCATGGCAAGGCGGCTAAGGGAGGGGCTTTCCACTTTCATTCACAAGATCATGCGGGAGGAGTCCATGAAGGCGGAGAAGCCGGCGATGAGGATCATGTTGAAGAATGAAGGCCGACCGGACAAAGGAACGTCGAGGCAGAAGGAACGCCCGGTCGTGCGTTTTGTCCTCCGGGCGAAGCGACGACGCATTCCAGAAAGAACGCGGGGGCGGGCGTTTCTTACCTTGAAATTGCCCGACTGGGCGAAACAACGGTGCATTCCAGAAAGAACGCCCGGCCGGGCGTTTTGGGGTTACAATTCGCCCGACCGGGCGAATTGCACGGACTTAGATTTTGTGGGCCATTTCATTGAATTTTTGGCCTAGACTATAAATAGCACTTTTTATCATTTTATTCTTTAGATTGTGATTGAATTAAAGTTATCTCCCTAGTGAGTTCCTATTTGAGGATTGTATCCAAATTCCTTCATTAAAGGTTGTTTGTCTCTTTTCTTTGATTGATTCAAGTATAGGTATGCATCAATGGGAGAGTATCCATTGAGTAGTGGAACCAAGGGGTGATTAGAGTTGATAAAAAATGCCTAGAGTTGTTTCTATTATTTTGGTCAAGGTCATATGGTTCTAACTCTAATTCCTCGTCATATACGCAATCTCTCATCTGTTATCTTCCCTGGATCTCGATTTTGGATTTAGTTTTTGGACCTAGATCCACCCTATCTTTGTTATTTTTGTGTTTTGTTATTAGATCTACACTTGATCTAATCAATGAAGATCCTTAGCAGAAGTACATAAAGAACATTTCATATGCTACATTAGATATAATTTCACTTTGATTAGGCTTCTTGGAAAATTGAAAAAATGATTAACATCCATGCTATTTATAAACTACGTTTTAGAGTTACACGCACAAATCAAAATTTAACTAAGTTCCCAACCATATTCTTGATCATCATAATAATCACAATAACAAAAACTAAACAAACGCACCATTGTCCAAGTTATATACTCCACATCATTTCATTCCTAATGAATTAATTATAGATAATCCCAATAACTTTTTTAGGATATATCTATCTTGATTTACACATGATTAATTTTTCCAACCGGAATGCCCGTCACAACCCCGGCCTTCCCATCGGCCGCCACGGGAACCCCGGGCCACGGCTCCGTGGAGCCACTGGGCCCGGGGCGGCGGCTGACCCTAACCGACAAATTGAGTATCCCGTTCTTCCCGCCACGAGCATCCCTGAGCCTATAACTCAAGAAGCTCAAGTGGTTGAGGGGCAGGAAGGCGGCGGCGAAGTCGGAGACGGGTATGTTGGCGGCCCCGACGAGGCTGCTGCCCGAATGCGCCTCGACCGTGAGGAAACGGGCAGTGGCGGGCAGCTCCATCTGCAGCTTCTCGTTCCATGCAGGGTAGCTCCCGCCTTCGCGATCCGTACCCGTTCTCCGGGTGTTGAACGGGTCGGATCTTACGACGACGTACGAGTTCTTTTTCACGGGCTGGTTTCGGCTGAGGCGCAAACCCTCCGCCGAAATGACGGTTACCTCAATCTCGTATGGCGAAGCCTTCTTTGCCATCTTTTTATTTCACACAGTGTGTGTGTATGTGTGTGTGTTTGTGCAAAGTAAAATTGGAGAATGTTTGTTTGTTTGTGGAAGTGAAGTTTATATGCATTTGGAGAGAGGGAGAGAAAGGGAGATGGAGGGAAGGTTGAGAGAAGGGTGGAAGAAAGGGGAAGGGTATTTCGGCGAATTAGACATGGTAACAAATTGTTACCTATTTTTCTAATTTGGCGTGTGCCTTATTTAATATTTGCCCTCCCTCTTTACTTAGATGACCATTCAAATATTTTGAAATTTCTAAATTTGTGTAATTGTCATTTATATATGATTGTAAGGTGCTTACGTTTTTACAAAAGTATATTCTTATTACTTGGACGTAGGAGTGAGAAAAAAAAAACTCAAGAACTAATATTTGATTCGAACGAAATCGAAATTTAAATTAAGTTTGGTTGTTTTTGAAATTCGGTTTGTTCGAGTTAATTATTTTGGCAGATTTTAATTTTTTGATTCGGTTTGTTCGGATGTATGAAAACTGAAAAATCGAATTTATTTTGAATATTATATTATACCTAAAACAAACTCAATTTGTATTGGTTAATATTTGTAAATGTTATAAACTTAGATTTTATGAATATTGTAACCATTTGATTTTGTTAATTGGTCGATACGATATTATTATGATAATTAAAGAAAATTAATTTTATTTTTTGTTTTGTTTTGTTTTGGTATATATTCGTGCAAATTCAGTTTTTTGGGTTCAGATTTTGATTTCTCGGGTTTTTTAGATATATTTGTGTTTGATTTTTTGCTTTATATTGATTTTCAGTAGCTCGGATTTCAATTTTCCAGGTTTGAATTTTCGATATTTCTATTCTATTTGACTTGAATTTTCACAACATTTTGATTTTTTGATATGATTCGGTTTGACAAAAATAAATGAACTGAAAATTGAATACTCACCCATACTTGAGCGATCATGAGACTACAAATAACTAGTACTCCCTCCGTCCCAGAGAAGTTGGCATATTTTGAAAATGACACGGGATTTTAGGAGGTTTTGTTTTGTGTGTTAAATGGAAAGAGAAAATATAATTTTTATATTCATGTGAGAGAGAACTTTTTCCAAAAAGGGAAATGTGACATCTTTTGTGGGACAAACTAAAAAGGAAAGTGTGCCAACTTCTCTGGGACGGAGGGAGTACTTTCTTTGTCCATATAAATAAAATTGTTTTGTCGTTCTCTCTATTTGTAATAGTACTAAGTATTATATACTCCTGTTACTTAATCGGTTAGCTGCAATATATATTTTGAATTATTAATATTCGAATTTATTTTAATAAAACTCCTGTGGCAGCTGATTATACTCGTTTATTTATTTGGACGGAGAGGGAGTAGTATATTGACCTAATTAAGAGAGGTCAACCTTGTAAAAGTCGCTGCACATTAAACGTGAACTTGCGTCGAATACATTATGCAGTTGTTGGTCTAACTATTTATTCAACTTTTCCAACTTTCAAATCACGTTGCCATAGAAACTCTTTCGTGTTTTTCATCATTTATTTATTTAGTCTCAATTTCTTCTTCATTTTACTGTTATCATGCTAATCAGCGTTTTTAATGTGGGCTATAAGAATTTATTTTCTCATAAAAATAAAGAATTATTTTTAGTTTTTCGATCATATAGATTATACTTACTTTTTTTGTCAAACTACAATCCGGTCTCTCCCTATATATTACTACTCCGTATTAATTATTTAGATATTGTATTTGCTATAATTTACATTAATTTTTAATGTATAAAAATATTTATTTTAATCAGAAATATAAAAATATTTATTTTAATCAGAAAAGAGCTAGAAGGTTAATGCTTTTATAAGACATCCTTAGATATTAGCCAGATATGGATATATACATGAGAGATCGGGAGATCGACCGACCTCAATGCCGACGACAAGTGCCGCCAGGAAATACAATTAATCAATTCGTTGATCCTATGACAACTTTGGGACTTGGATCCCCTATTGTGGCAAAATGCACAACAGGGGATGTTGTGCTCATCATCACCCTCCATTTGTTTTTATGAAGTTATATAATTTTCTTTTATTCACAAATCAATGGTGGTGATGTGCACAGTATCCCTTGTTGTGCATTTTGCCACAGCAGGGGATCCAAATCCACAACTTTGAGGTCTCAAAGGGCAAAAATATTCTCCCTCCGTCCATCAATATAAGGGCAAACTTGATCGTACACGGGTTTTAATAAATGTAGTAGAAAATGAGTTGAAAAGGTTGATAAAACGTGAGTTCTACTTTTATATACTTATTAGTTTTATAATGAAATGCAAGTGAGATAAAATTAGTAGAATGTGGGGTCTATTTTCAAAAGTCGTAAAATAGTAAATGAGAAGTTTATTGGTGAACGGACAAAAATAACAGCACGAGAACTTTATTGGTGGATGGAGCCAGAAGGGAGTAATATTTGGAAAAACTTAGGAAAATTTTGAAAATAAATATTTAGTGATTAAATAATGTATTTTATGTATATGTGAAAGTATGCGTAAAAGTTTGAGTGCCCACCTGCCAATAAACTTGGCTCGACCAACCTTTGTCTTTATGTACACAACAATGTTTGATCACCGAATTAATGATGAACAAGAGAGAAATCGGAAATCAAATGAAGTGGTTAAAGCTTAATTTTGAAAGTTTCTTTTTAATAAAGTCTTCATATATATTTATCTAAATTTTGTATAAATTATTATGAAAAAGTCCATATCAATAAGCTGATTCACTTAATATATTTGAAGAGAATATTATGTAATTGTTAGGCTTAGCCATAAGAAATTACATTGCAAATTCAATTTGGCACTCTGTTAATATTAAGTTATTATTAACTAATCTTGGGCGTGTTTCTTATACGGAGCACTTTATAAAAATGATTAATAGTTGAAATTTGACAATTTGTGCCTATAGTGATTATTTGACTCCGCGTTTTGCACGTCAATAATTAATAAATAAATCTATAACAAACAATTAAATGTCAACTATATATACGCCCCGGATGTATAGATTGAATTCGAATATATTTCTAAACTTTTAAAAGCATTATATGATTAAGCTAATAATAAGAACAATTAGAAACACATTAAATAAAAGTTTATTGTGTATAGTAAAATATTACAGTTGCTTCCAAATACTTACTATATCTTGTTTACTAATATGATTTGAGCTAAATTTGCTGGATTTGTATCCGTTATTATAATGAGATTGGAGAAGACAAAATAAGTCAATTTTAAATGATTTAAACTACACCGAATATTAATATTGGTATATATTGGACAAAATCAATAGAATATTTCTATATTTTCCATGGAAGTTGGGTCCCCCATAATAGAAGTGACATTACTTTTAGAGACATTTGCACCTTACAATAAAACGTCAAAGAATTTCAATTAACTCGGCTGTAAATTGATGATCATATATATAATAGAAGTTATCGTTACTTTCGAATTTACTAAATTATCTTCATTTTAATAATATCTTATTATACTTTGTAAATTATTTATTTAATATTATAAAATAGAAAAAAAGATCCGTAGCTCCGAAATTCACTGAGAATCTTGGTATGCCAGTGTTGTAGCTCTACATGATCCATTAACTTTTCTCTCTCTTCAATCTCTCTCGGATTTGGATCCCCTGTTATGGCTGATAGCAAACAAGGATGCTATTCCAGTTAATTATTAAATTATAATATTAACATGTTAAATTTGTTTATTACTCCATAAAACAATTCCTTAAATGTGGGAGCATATTTGGCACAGCCCCTGTGCACAGGGAATCTTGGCCCATCTCTCTCACTCCCGCGAAATTTTCACCGCCTTTTTTATCTCTCTCCTCACCAGTGATAGTCACTCTCTCACTTCCCAGAATATCCGTACTTTCCAATATCCAACAAAATTCTATTGATTTCAAACTCTTAAAGTTGTAATCTTGTGCATATATCCTCTTTCCTTCCATGGACTCTCTCTTCTTCTCGCTCCCTTTTTTCTAGCCGTTGAGCCCTTTCTTTAATTACACAACATGCTGCTAATCTTACCTTAATTATGCTTCATGTTTTTTAACAATCCATTTCAAAATTTGTTCTGCATATTGCATATATATAGCTTCTTGACCGTTGGGCACTAAAAATTTCCAATCTTTTTTATAAAAATTCGATCTTGATCATTGATTAAATCGTGTGTTTTGTTTTTCTGCTAATCAGTTTGATCAACTGTGTGCTTAGAAATGGAAGAAGAAGTGGGTGCCAGAAATGATGATGATAAGTATGTTTCCTTTCATGGGTTTTCTGTTTTTCTTCCTTTTTAATTTTTAATTTTTTTTACAATTTGGAATTCATTTGTTACATTTGCTGATATTGTTGGTGATTTTGCCAGTGATAAACTGCAGCTATATTGTGTCTGTGATTGATTGATTATAAGCCTTTTATGATGTTCATTTTCATGTTTATGATAGTCACTCAAGAAAATTGTCTGGTCCAACAAGGAGATCATCCAAGGCAAACTGGACAGAGGAAGAGGTGATTGATTAGTTTGTTTGATGTGTTCGTACGATGTTCGTTTCTGATCTTCATATTGTACTGGTCTGAAACCTTGTTGATTCACAACTATAATGTCTTGTTTTTGGGAAATAGGATAGCATTTTGCAAGATGCAGTTCAAAAATATGAAGGGAAGTCGTGGAAGAAAATAGGCAAGTTTTGATGGTTTCCATATAAATTGATCTTTGAGTTGAATACAATGATACTATAAATGAAACTGATGCTGCTTCCCTAGTTGAGATTATTGGCTCAATGAGTTTGATTTTATAAAGCGAATTTGTTTTGCAGCTGGATGCCTCCCTGGTCGAACGGATGTGCAGTGCTTGCATCGTTGGCAGAAAGTTATAAATCCCGGCCTGGTTAAAGGGCCATGGAGTAAGGAGGTCATACCATATACCTATATTCTATGCAAAAAAATAATGGAAGGAGTTCTGTCGTTATGTCTTCAAAAGTGTGACATTATCTTGTTGTTTGACTTCTACAGGAAGATGCTATTCTCATTGAGTTGGTTGAGAGGTCCGGTGAGAAGAAATGGTCTGAAATTGCGGAACAGCTTCCAGGCCGGATGGGAAAGCAATGCCGGGAAAGGTTATCTAGTTGCAGCTTTGCACATGCCCTTGATGTGTTAAGATACTCATTTGTTTTATGAGAAATGTAACATTCATGTGATTTATTTAGGTGGTGCAACCATTTGAAGCCGGAGATAATTAAGGCACCGTGGACAGACGAGGAGGAAAGGACTCTGATCAATGCTCATGCTGAATATGGGAACAAATGGTCCATATTAGCCAAGCTTTTACCTGGCAGGTACTTTTTCTTTCAAGAATCTCAAGAATTTAGCTTATGTCCGTTCGATCTTTGGTTATGATGCTTGTGAAATTTTTTTGTAACGCGTTTTGTGGAATGGTTTTGATGAATCTTGGATCCAAACTAGGACTATAAATGTATTTGATTGATTTGTTCTCTGAATCTACTAGGACTGAGAACTCGGTTAAAAACCACTGGAACTGCTCTCTGAAGAAGAGACTCTGTTGCAATCCAGCCTTTAGCTCCGTTGCAAATCATCCTCGATTATATGTACCTCCTCTGCAAGCCAATACTAAACGAGTTGCTCGCGATTCAACAGAAGCAAACCAAACTTCAAGCAGCACTAATTTGGATAGTGGGAGCAACATAGAATTGAGTTCCATGGATTTGTTTCATGTAAACCATAGCAATTTATCATTTGCTTCGGGAAATGCAGTGCCATCAACTTCCAGCAAGACTGTGATCATGGATGACATGTCAAAGGCCTTGAATCATGGTACTAGAAAGACTGAAATACGAGGTTTTACTTCACTATGTGAAGACTATCCGTGTCACATGCCTTCTCTCGTATGTGATAATGGTGATCGAATTGGGCCAAGAGGAGACAGTGATGATAACCCTGCGAGTTCATCGGAGGGGTCATACACGGGCTTATGCTATGAGCCAATTCAGCGGGCGGATTTGGATATCTTCTTGTCGACTGGTAGGTTTCCAAGCACTGAGAGCTACATACGCCAACAGCCAAGACGGGATGAAAAGGAACTGCCAGGTGATGCATACAGCAGAGCTAGGGCCATACTGAGGAGTGCAGCTATGAGCTACCATAATGTGCCGTCTATTATTAGAAAACGCGCTATTCAGATATTGTACGGATGCGTTCCTGCACTGGAGGTAATCAAGTCCCAGAATTAGATGATGACGATGATGTTCATACTTGCACTTTTCTCTCTCAAAGCTTGAGAAGCTTGCAGCCGTTGAATCTGTGGGGATTTGAAACAGAATTTGGCGATGCATGAGATTGAAATGATCTTTTATCAAGAGGGATTGAGAGGGTTTCTGTGATCAGATTTGATGAGAATCCGGCTTTGTGTAGCTCTTGATATTAGCTAATGCTGCAAAACAATGTGATGCTTGCTGCCGCATTATGATTTTTAAGATATAAGTATTTTTCAACATATGATTATGGTGGTTGTGTTTATCAGTTTATGTTTATCAGAAACTTCCAAGTAATGAAGGAGTACCTAACTTACAATAATGTAGGAGATTGACAGCTGAATATTAATGTTTACACCAATAAATTTTGGTGTGTTTAATGAAGATGATTCCTGAAAATGGTGGTTTTTGCATTAACTACTACTAGTTTTCATGTTTTTAGACTTATCACAACCAGCATCTCTCTCTCTCATAGTAGAAGTTATTATGCCAAAAGGAACTTTCATGAGAGTAATTAATAAAAGTATTATTGTTTGGAAATCAAAATTATAAAGTTTCCATTTTTGGTCAGAACAATGTAATTTTAGGATATTCAATAAATATAAAACTGAGAGGGATCCAACAACCTCTCAACCGTATTTTCAAATTCATCTTGCATCTCTCTTTCTCTCCTCTCTCTGTGTATCATATCTGCAGAGTCCAAAATGCCGCAGGGAACGCTTGAAGTTGTTCTTATCGACGCCAGTGGTTTGGAGAAAACAGATTTTTTATGTATGTGAGATCTCTTTGACGTTCATTTGTGATGGTGTTTTGTAAGATTTATTGATCTGATAAAAAAAATATCATTTGGTGATCTATCTATCTTTGATCATCTTTTCTTGTTTTTGCACGGTAATCATGATTTTGATATTACAACAATTTTGACAATAACAACATTGTTCTAACAAAAATATCTCATGCACTAAATTTATTCGTTTGCTTTTGGTGCCTGGCAGCCACCACTGATGCTTATGCCATAATCAAATGCGAAGATCAAGAGAAAACGAGCAAAGTTGCATCAGGTGCATTTTCATTCTCATTCTTGACCTGTGTATACTTATTATTCATTCATGCATTTTTTAAGCTGATGATGAATGAAAACTGTTTGATACACCCAAAATCTTGGCTTGCAGTTGAAGGATCATCCCCCACGTGGAACGAGACCTTCATGTTTTCCATCTCTAGGGATGTTAAGGAACTAAAGATCACGATAATGGATAAAGACACTCTTAGTGCTGATGACATTGTTGGTGAAGTGACGTATGTTTATCGCCTAATTTATCTGCTTCTATATACGTACAAACTCTCGTTCTCCAATGTGGTTTTTCACTCTTTTCTCGGATTCTCAGAATTCCTCTTGGGCCGGTGTTTGAATCGGAAAGAGTGCCATCAACTATGTACAATGTAGTCAAAGATGGGACATTATGTGGCGGGCTAAATGTCAGCCTCAAGTTCAATCAACAGGTTGAATATATAACCATGTAGTCTTAATTGGTTTTTCTTGAAAAGGATATATGATTTTACCATTCTTGTTTGATTTTACCATGTCTGTTGTTGCAGACAACACGGAGCAGGGGATTTTCAAATGAGGATCTGGGAGGGTGGAAGTCATCATCAGCAATGGATTGATTTGTTCAATGATGCGAAGTTTCTGTTTCTACAGCTTGATCAAGATCCTTGTATTGTATTTGAATTTCATTGTAGCAACTGCATTGTTTTAGATTTTTTTTATCAAACCTCAGATTTGAGGAGACCAATGTCATTGCCTCTTAGCTTGTGGCAGATTTAGAGTTTTCAATAAAGTGTTAGAAGTTGTTTGATCAATTTGGTTAATGTTAATAGTTTGACAAATTTTCTTGCATGGTATGGTTTTTAGCTGAGGATTTGCTGTATGATACATATATTTTCATGTTGCTGGGGAAACATAGGTTTATATCGTGGTACATTTCTGAGTTCTGACTGCTTTTTCAGACATCAACCCTGGCCAAACAAATGAAACATATTTCATTACAAGAACACGAGATGATGATTCTGCAGGTCATTATCTGCAAGATGATAATTACAAAAGAAAGAGAGGAGAGATTACAAGTACAGGTCTTTATCTGCATTGACTTGTTATTATAAATAAAATGGAAAACTATCATCCCTTCCAAGGAACATCAACAAAATAAGACATGAAGAGAGAAAGGAAACTTCATACAAGAAATCAGTTTTGTCAACTATCCCTAGATTATGCAATCTTTGTTAACAGTTAAAGCTGAAATCTTGCCAAATCTTAAGTAGAGCAAACTAAGCAGATTGTCAAGGCAGCAAGAACTTCGACATACACGGGCAATCAGAAAGCCCATTTTCTTGAAGGATATGACTTTTCCTTTGAAGGAACTGGCAAGCCAACCTGTTTACTTTGCTCTTCGTCGGGTTCCTTACTCACGAGTGCAGTACCAACATAATGAAGCAATGCAGAAGCATCTTCAAGATTATCCTTCAAACTGAAGGATGTTGACATATAAAGCTTTGAGGGTTTCTTCTCCAATTTTTTTACTGTCTTTTCAAGCTCTGCAGATTCTAGGAACCTTTCTGTAGCTGCATCCCAAGAGAGCTCGTGTTTTTGAGCATCAGTCAGTGGAGCAGGCTGGTCTTGCAATGCTTTGTGTGTTTCCTTCACAAAGCCCTCACTATCATCATACATTCGGCAATTTGGAAATTGCTTGAAAAAATCATTTGAGGGGTGATTTGCGCACACAACTATTTTGCCCATGGCCAATGCTTCAGCTGTTGTTGTGCAGACTACATCCGTTGTGCTAGGATTTAAGAACACCTTGTAGCTGAATATGGGAAAATTTCAGGACATCAGTAGCTAATAGTGTATCCTATTATGGAAGTAGAGACAAAGCTAGTGAACCGGACAACCTACGCATGCAATGGCATTTCACTTAATGGATAAAAATACCATGAAGGATTTAAGACTAAATGGGCTAGCAATATAGACAGAAATAAGGCATCAGAAGCAAGTATGTAAAAGTGCATGGTTTTCTTTGGATACATATACTTAAGCACACTCAAAAGCAATATTCTGGAAAAATTGGAAACAGATAAACATCATCAAATCCCAGATTTAGCAGGCCATAGTCAGTGTACTCCTAGTTCCAGTACTGTATTCTAATTGACCAGTAAGATAGGGACTTTTTTCACTTTTTCAAAAATTAAAAATAAAAAAGTCAGGCAAATTTATATCCAAATAGTTAAATACTTACTCGTGAAACAAGGGATCAGCATGATCACGCCCAGGGTTAACCGTGACTGTTATTTCCAGTTTTTTTGCAGCTTCTTCAACTTGATCAGAGTCCTCCCCGCTGCCGTACAAATCAACTTCAATGTCCGTTAATTCATTCTGGTTATCAGATAGGAGTGTGAGAAGCTCCTTGTAGCCTTTGTGCCAGACCATCTTTCCAATGTAATATGCACCTTTGGTGAAGGGTTGGGTCTCATTCTGTTGTTGCTCTCTCTTTTTCATGCCAATTTCAAGGAACTTTGGATTTACTCCGTGGACATTGCAAATAACAGATCTTGGAAGCTCTTGAGTAGCAGCTGACAGTCGGATCACCTACCATTATGAACCAGACGTGTAATGTAAGCAATTAGCAGTCAGGCTATATTAATTGTCAACAATCAGAATCGTGCCGGATGTTTACTGTCATATACAAACATAGCTTTCATAGCAAAATTATATGATTAGCTAATCGGTATTCAACTGGGTACAAACTTTAAATATCTAAATTGGAAAATTCAAGTATGTATTAGCTGGTAGAAACTACAATAGAAACTATTTCTCCATAAAAGAAAAAAAGGAAAAAAATAAAGCAGTTATGGAGAGGCTTACCCTGTGACAGTATATGTCGACAACCCAATTGTTCATATATTTCAGCAAAAAAGCTTGGAGCTGCCCATTCTTCTCTCTCTTCACATATTCGAGATAATTTGTATGAACAACTCCTACAACCAGTCGAAATTTTATTTTCCATCTCTTCCCATGATGATACCATGTCAGGTGCTCAGGCTCCTCAAGAACTGCAACATCTGCCTCTTCATCAGGAATTACTTCAGTAATGTCTCCTAGAGCGATGATGCTCCTTTTATGTAGGGAAAACTGCAGCATGAGATTAACTTGTGTAAGAATATAAGTTTTCCCGGTGGAATTTGGTGACAGCAGTTAGTTGCAAATCATGCAGTGAAAAAACATGGTGTTGAACTTAAGACTTCTCAATATCTGTGCAGACATCAAAACTATGCAGAATGTGGAACTTTATAATCCACGCTCTTCATGATGAACCAGTACAACCTTATCCACACATTATAGTTTGACTTACTCTTCCTGGGTAAAACCGTATTGAAAAATTTGAGCTGAATCCAGTCCTTTCATCAAGCCACTGGCGCACGTAAGTTTCTTGTTCTGAAGCTGATTCAAATGTGATATTATTGGAATACACGTGCTTTTGGTCCTCCAGTTTCAACCATGGGATAACCAAAGTAACTTTCCACCCACTATCTTTTGAAAGATATGCTGCACGAAACAGAGGGTTGACAGCAGTCCCGGTTAGCCATGGAAGGCTTGCCGTAGTAAATATTGCGATATGTTGCTTCTTATCCATGCATTTATCAGATTTAGCCCCAATAGACTCTTGGAAGATAGGTCACATCCCACAAAAACTGGAAGAGCAAACTTAAATAGGATAAATAGCGACCCCCTATCTGCAATGATATCATAAAACGATATCAATTTTCTAAAGAGTCGATCACCATGTTCTATCTATGACAGCACAAGGGTCCAACAAATTGCCATCAATCAATTTCCATCATACAGCAAGCCGTCACATAATTACAAGACACATTGAAGCCTCATGCAAATCAGAAACTCAACGTGAGATTCCAACAGAGAATATTAAAAATCTAATTTTAAAAAAAAATAAAAATTGGAAGGATAATCATGATCCAACAACAATAAGCAACTATGCTACAATTTTCGTTAACAGCAATACCCAAAACTTACCATATTCCTTCTACGACATCCAAAAAGCGTATAACATAGGCAAAGATATAAAGAAATTTGAGCGTGAAACCTGAACCTCCGGAAAAGGCGAATTAATACCGATTAAAATAGCAATATGAAAAAATTGCTCAACCTCTCTTAAAAGCAAAAATTTCCGTTTCTTACCTCAATAATCGCGTGCCAGGAAACGAGGAACTGTCGATTCCGCTACCTTATGAAATTCCTTGAACAAGGAAACCAGCAATTAGGTTAACAATATAAGGATTAGAGCTGGAAATTAGGGGAAGATTCGAACGATGGAATAGAAATAGAAGAAATTACGGAGGGATGTGATTGGTCAGTTGGTTGGTTAAAGAGGAATATTCCATGGGAGAGGAAACACTTGACGATTAAAATAGCCTTATTTTATGTCCTTGAAAAGGTTATTTTTATTTTTTAACTAAGTTTATGAAACAAAAGAAAATACTACTCCTAGGCAATTATTTTTGTTTTAGGGATCATTTTGTTAATTTCACTTTTTGTTTGTGTTTTTTGCAGTGACGATTTAAATATTAAGATAATAAAATAAAATTGATTTCCATAAATATAATCAAATGGGTACTTATTAAATTAATGCTTCCAGCTTAAATAAATTTCACATCCTTCACCCTTTATAAACAGGCTTGGTCCAAATCATTATGTATTCTACATTGCTAAAATCCTGAGCTAAATGATAGGCTCAATACATTTTGCATTAAATGAGCCCAATCCAAAACTAATCTAATTGACACGTTCTTATGATAACTTATACGTATATTGGTGATATTTGGATGAGGGATAAGGTTTGTAGGTTGTTTCAAACTATTACGGTGGAGAACAATACTAATTCGATTTGGTCGAGTTAAGGGATGTTTATAGAGTGGATTTAGATATAAAAGAATGTATGTATAAACTCGAGTAAGAACTTGATGAACACGTTGAACGTTGGTTCCTCATTTTGGTTACTGCGGTGCTGCTAAAGTGTTTGAGAATTTTGGGTTCTTTGATTGTGGTTCAAAACAATTCGTTAACCTTTAAGGACTTGTTCAATTTCCTTGGTACGAGAAGAGTATAAATAAAACATGGGTTGCAACCTAGTATGAGATCTCTAGCAACTTCGAATTTGTTATACACAAGTGTCAAAGTATGGAAGATATCTTTGTTGTCCGTAAGACTAACTAAGTAGGTTCACGCTAGCTCTTAGACCTAGTTGTTCACGACGAGTTAACTTCCTCTAAGTATAATTCATACTTTGATAACTAGTTCCCTTATGGATTCCTATCAACTAAAACGTGTTAGTTCCTAATACATGGTTAATTATAGAAATTTTGATATCAAAATACTTGAATGATTTCTTGTGATAGTAATTATACTCCTTTTGTCTTACAATAAAATAATTATGTCATAATTATTTTTGAATGTCACAATGTAAATGAATCATTTCCATTTTAGCAATAAAATCAGCTTCTTAATCACTCAGATCCTTTTTATTTATCTCTAATTGTTTTTTCTTCACTGACTATCTATCATCATTGCTAATTCTGATGAAAAAAAAATCTTGTAATGTCACCATAGAATATCTTATAGATATTTCAATCGTTAAGTCGAAGGAGTGTGAGAATTATTTATGTGGCTGAGTGATTATTAATATTTCGATAAAGGTTTGACATTTTATTAAATACTAGTCTACTGTATAGTATTTTAATTTCTAAATTACTTCTATAAAGTATTTTCCATCATAAATATGCATTGCTGAAATAAATTTGAATCGTTCTGATGTGTTCACGTATTCGCTAGGTGAAAAGTCCAACATTTCAATCTCATCAATTTAATTTTGTATGGTAGGCCACCATACATATTATATAATGGATCAAAATAATGGAAATATTAAGTAGTACTTATGATTTTGTTGAATCTTCAACCCTTTTATTCGTATTGAATTTTATTTTATCGGATCACCTTTACGAACAATTGCACACACAATAGAATGTAAAATATGTACAAATTCGAGGGGTCGAATATATTTGAATCCAGAGGTGTAATGTAATGACTCTAAATATTGTACAAACTATAAATTATAATATGAACTGTTAGAAAATATTAATAAATGGTAAAATAACAGCAACTGAAAATGTCAATATAGTGTCAACGGCTGACGCTGTGTTAACATTAAAATTTTGAAATTTTACACTATGTTGACATTGTATTAATAATGTGTTAACACTTTGTTGAAAAGTTTAAAATTTATATAATATATAGAGTTTGCATTTTATCAATATCATTTAAATTTATCTATTAAATAAAAACCCAGCAAGTGAACAAAACATATCTAATTAGTTTTGTGGCTGAAAATGCCCTTTCCACTTAACATGAAAATTTATAGATGACTAGTAAACATTGTAGCTTGCAATAAAATATGTTTTCAATTATTGAAATTGTAATACGATTCGACGTTAAGTAAATTAGATCGCGAGTACACATCCAAGATATTACTCTTTCGATCATTATATACTATGTTAGATACTACTCTTTCAATCTAGTATAAAATAATATCTCATTCTATTATTTTGAAATATTCATAATTTAAAGTCTCAGGTTATTATCTTCGCATTTCTTAAAATTAGACTGAGGATGTCATGATTATTAAAAAAAAAAGGATATAATGTAATTGTAAATATAGATCGATGGGAGGTTATGTTACCTTTGACAATTAACCCTTAGTCATCCTATATAAAAAGAAAATACGCCTATCTAAAATAAAATTGGTGACTAATTATAGCTTGTAGCTTAAATCGCCCAAATTTTATAAAATACTATACATAAAAGCCATAAGTTAGTAAAGATGATTGAAAATTTTGAAGCAAGTTTGTGTGGTTGCTATATATTCCTCGTAAGAGTGTGTTCATTTGGGAACTATTTGCTAATTTTAATTCGATCATATTTAGACAAAGAGGACGGAATACGAACTTATTTTCTATTCACAGACCAATTATATTTGGAAGAGCTCACGATTTTTTAGACTTTTTTTTTTGAACGCTTGTGCCATTTTTACTATTTTAATGAAAATTTAATCTATTTCTTTTATATTTTCATACAAATTGAGCTCATTTACGTTAGAATTTCATGTCATCTTTAATAACTAGTTACAAATTTTGGATCATATACGATATAGTTAATCTTATTTAACTACTATCATGTTCTCCAAAATTAAAAAAAAAAAAATTCCCATTTTCAAGTATGATACTAAGATACTCCCTAGGGATCGCTAAATATGCCGAAATACCGCACTTATCGTACCGAAAAATACCAGAAATGTGGTACGGTATGATACCTTACCGATAAATTTCGGTACGGTAAAGGTATAGATTTTCCTGTACCGCAATATACCACATTTATGATATTTGCCAAAAATTCGATATATATGTTGTATTTAAAATTTATATAAAAAATAGTTAATATGTTAAAATCCCTAACCTTACTTCCATATTTTAGTTCAGCCGCCCCCAACCCCAAAAATACTCACGCAAAGATGCAAATCAAGTCCAATGTATAAATTTGATTGTGGTGTAGTTTTATTTTTGGACATTATTTAAATAGGTGAAATATTATTTTAAATATTTGGCTATAATAGAATTTTTTTGGTATGAAACACATGTATAACGGTATGTATATACCGATATTCTATATGTCATACCTTATTTCGGTATAATGTAAAAGTACGGTATACCGCAATACGATATGGCATACCGCATAGACGGTATGGCAACGGTATGAGAAATAATTATAATGACATTTTCTCATATTGCAATTTGCGGTACGGTATACGGTATGACATTCTCGGTGCGGTACCATACCAGCCCTACTCCCTACTGATCTTACTTCATTTATAGAAGGGTAGTACCGTCATTTAAGAGGATCATTGGCCTAGACGCGGCAGCCCGTATTCAATGAGAGGGCAGCACTTGTAAACTGTACAACTCAGTCTAACTCACTTGGCTTGTCGAGCACAGCACATTCCTTCTCACTCCTGCCCGTTTTCCTCGGGCAGATGCTGAAGTTCGCTTCGCGTCTCATTCTTCACTCTCAACCAACAGAGTTTTCAATTGTCCTTCGCAATCTCCTTTTTCAATCTCCAGCAAAAGGTTCAATTCCAAAATTCTCAAATCTAAATATGCACATGTATTATGCACATTAATATTCTGATACGACTTGACTCAGTCGTTTGAGTGTGTGTTACGTGTGTATATATATAGTATATCTAACTATATATGATTGCAGGGCACACATTGTTGGCAATTTGTGAACGTCTGGAGACTCAGTTCGTTTAGACTTTAGATTTCTGCGATTGTGGATTTCAGGAACGTGAGAATGTGGAGAGTGGCGCGATCTGCTGCGTCGAGCCTCCGCCAGTCGCGGCGACGGATGTCGACAGAGATACCGGGGCCGTGTATTGTGCACAAGCGCGGCGCTGATATTCTACACGATCCTTGGTATAACAAGGTTCGTCTTATCTGTTTCATTTTGTTTTCTAGCTTCATTTTTTCGGTTGCTGACGTCGTTTGATCCTATTGGACGTGGTGGAAATTGGCATGTCTACGCGCTGTTTCAGTCGTTCAAAGAGTGTTTATCGATTTGAGATCTATTTGTTTCGTTTGTTCGTCCTGTGTAATTTTGTGTTCATTGTTTTAGATTATGCTTGAACTTTTCGTGTTGTTGTGAGTCTCTCTGTGGAATATTAGTGAATGCAGTTTTACGTTTTTAATTTATTGTGTTGATTGTATTCTGTTTTAAGAATCAGTTCATCATGGAACATAGTATAAGGTATTGTAAGCTCTAGAGTAGACAAATACAATTGTTTGCTATATATTTGAATTCTGCTGCTATTGGCAGATAAGATGTGGTATTTCCGCAGTGAAATACTAATACCCTATGTAAGTTGATATATCCCTGGTTAAGGAGCATGATCAATCCCATGATGAGGCAAAGAACTAAACATTAAGAAGTCATATATGAATTGAAACCTTTCCCTAGTGATTAATTATATAGTAACTGTTAAAATTTCAAACAATCAGGACACAGGTTTCCCTTTGACGGAAAGAGATAGGCTTGGACTACGTGGTCTACTTCCACCACGAGTGATATCATTTGAGCAACAATATGACCGTTTCAGTAAGTTCTAATTCTGTGCCTCTATTAAATTGGTAGATTTTGACTGCTTGTTCTTCATTTTCATTTTCTGTTGCTGCAGTTGCCTCCACCAATGCTTCTAAATGAAAATTTAACTGATGTAGTTTTTGTTCTTTTATATTAGGACATAGTGTAGTAATGATTCTAATGAATGTTATCTGAACTTTTTTTACTCATAAGTACATTTAATTTTATCATGAATGAAAAGGATTAGAAGTCTTGTGATATTTACATATGCAGTATCCATAGCAACCTTATTGTCTGGGATAAATAATCATATTGGGAAATTTGTGTGGCTGAATTGAATTATGGTTTTCTGGTTTATGAGTTGTTTCTGTATAGGTGTTATTTGTTCAATGTATGCAGTTTGGGGTGATTGATTTTCCATGTAATCTTTGGCTAGTTTTGCTTCGGACTACAGGGGTTTTGACTCTTTAAATTTTTGTTCTCTTCTTTCTTTTCTGGTATTATTAGTGGATTCATATAGATCCCTTGAAAGAAATACCCAAGGTCAACCAGATAATTTTGTTTCCCTTGCAAAATGGAGAATTTTGAACAGGCTTCATGACAGAAATGAAACATTATACTACCGAGTAAGTTTGCGGACCCACAGCTTCTATGGATGATAAAAGTATGGTAAATCATTTCTTGGATGGTCTTCATTCTACCTTGCAGGTACTGATTGACAACATCAAGAACTTTGCTCCGACTATATATACTCCCACAGTAGGATTGGTATGTCAAAACTATTCAGGATTATTTCGGCGTCCACGTGGAATGTATTTCAGTGCCAAAGATAAGGGGGAGATGATGTCAATGATCTATAATTGGCCTGCGCAGCAAGTATCATGTCAAACTTAGATACAATCTTGCTTATGTTATTGTGTAAGTACAGAGTAATCTTAACATGATTTTTATGCAGGTTGATATGATTGTGCTGACAGATGGTAGTCGTATTCTTGGTCTTGGTGATCTTGGAGTTCAGGGAATCGGTATTCCAATTGGGAAACTTGACATGTATGTTGCCGCTGCTGGTATCAACCCTCAAAAGGTATGTCCAACATGCTTTCTGTTTCCATGTGTAAATGGATGACAGAAGACTTAAGTTCACATGCATAGTTGCATACCCAGTGGTTCTGCAAAATTATCATACAGTATTTAGTTATACTATCAAGTAAACTATTATGCAGGATCCTTTTTTATACATATTTTAATTATTAGTGTTTACCTGCATATGTGTTTATCAATTTGTAGGTACTTCTTAGCTATAAATATTTTTTTCATGTTACAGAAGTCAGCATATACTTAAATAAACAATATTAATATCATTAACTGTATGCTTGTTGTATCTTCTGTTATTTGTAATCTTACACTTCTTCTTAATTATATTTGCTTTCAGATATTGCCAGTTATGCTTGATGTGGGCACGAACAATGAGAAGCTACTTGCTGACAGACTCTGTGAGTTTACTTATTTTAAGCTCACTTATATTTCTGTTTTATTTACTTAATTAGTTATATGATTTCCTCTTTTTTTGTTCGGAAGTAATTTTTATCTTCAATGTACTCCATGTCTAAATGTAATTTCCTTACTATGCTTCCAAATGATTATCTCATTTTCAGAAAAGATGCATCAAGACAAGTTAAAGTTTTGTAATATCGAGAGTTTCATTTTAGTTTACCTGAAGATATTTGACAGATTTAGGACTCAGACAACATAGACTGGAAGGAGATGAATATTTGGCGATTGTTGATGAGTTCATGGAAGCTGTTCATGCACGTTGGCCAAAGGCAATTGTGCAGGTATTTGTATTCAAAACATTTGTTTCAAAGATAATCTGGGTCAAATGCACACTTACACTTTATTATTGGAACTTACTTCACAGTTTGAGGATTTTCAAATGAAGTGGGCTTTTGAGACACTAGAACGTTACCGCAAGAGATTTTGCATGTTCAATGATGACGTACAGGTAAACTGCAACCAAATCCACTTTATATAACCACATGAAAATTATATTAAAGAAGATGTTCCCCAAAGAGAAGCTTGAATATATGTTCGTATGCCTGGCTTCAAAAACTACAGGGAACAGCTGGTGTTGCTTTGGCTGGGCTACTTGGTTCAGTTAGGGCACAAGGACGACCTTTGACAGATTTTGCAAACCAAAAAATCATCGTGGTCGGGGCTGGAAGGTAGCTTATGGTATTTGGTTTAATAGATCATCTGCCTGTCTACATACATGTTCCAGAAACTCTATGATTTATTGGCAGGTTTTTCTTTATTTCTTATTCCAAACTCGGAATTGCAGTGCAGGACTTGGTGTTCTTAATATGGCATTACGGGCTGTATCCAGAATGGCTGGACCCGATGCAAATCCTCAATTTTTCCTTCTTGACAAAGATGTATTGACTAAGATCTTTAAGACATGATGAGTTATTGTTATCTCCACTGAAAAAATTATAAGTTTAAATGTTTTGTTGTTGGGGGGGGGGGTGAAAAATGATAGGGGTATCTATATTGTAAAATTGACTGTTAAAAGTAGCGATTACTGGTTAGGGAAATAGTCAACACAAAGAGGGGGGGGGGGGGGGGTTGAATATCTTTATTATGTGAAGTCTGGCCTAAATATTTTCTTTTTTCTTTCATAATTTTCACTATGTACATTTGAAGGGTCTCATAACAAAAGAAAGAGCATGCATTGACCCTGCAGCTGCCCCATTTGCGAAATCTCAAGGAGAAACTAAGGAGCTTGGACTTTGTGAGGGTTCCAGTCTGCTTGAAGTAGTAAGTCTTCTCTGAAATTTTCAGAAAATTTCTAACCTTTATATCCTCTAGAGAAGATTGATGACTTGTTAAAGCTAGTAGCTAGAATAACTACTCTTTATTCTTTTTATGTTTCACCTGCAAATATTTTTGCATCTATTTATAATTGAAGCATTCTGATGATGGTGCAGATTAGAAAGGTTAAACCACATGTGCTTCTTGGTTTATCTGGAGTTGGTGGTGTCTTCAGTGAAGAGGTTGATTCTCAATTCCTAGAATCGTCTACCTATGTGTTTCATCACCTTGGATTGTTTATGTGCCTAGTGCGTTTCATGCACCTCAGATTGTCTACCTGTCTCTGAAATTTACAACTTCGGTGTTCTCCTCGGGACCACTTAGTCGATCTTTATTTGACAAAATGATCTGAAAAGTGATAATGCATCTGCTGTTTGGTTCCAAAAAAACCTGAAAAATTAGCATTATAAGTCACAAATCCTTCTGTTTCACTCATATACCATTACTTCATGGTATCATTTGGCGGCATATGACCACTCCCCATTCAAAGCCATTTAGCTTTTTTGACATATGCTATAATCCACCTCCCCAATACTGATTCATCTCCCGCTTTAATATTTCTCACTTTATCCGTCCAACTTTGTTTCTGCCTGCCCTTTTGATGTTCCTTGTTCGGAAGGATTGATTCTGTCCTTATTAAAGTTAATTAATCCAGCCATTTATATGTTTCGAAAGTAATTGGATTCTTTTTTTTATTTTGTTGATCTTGTAATCAGATTCTACAGGCAATGAAAAGTTCAGACTCCATTAAACCTGCTATTTTTGCAATGTCTAATCCTACATCAAATGGTTTGGTTTTGCTACTTTAAATCTTTCTTATACTCATAATATGTGCATGAAGAGATAAATAGTAGTATTTGCTTTATGGCACAGCTGAATGCACGGCTGAGGAGGCTTTCAAACATGCTGGCGAAAATATTGTCTTCGCAAGTGGAAGCCCTTTCGATAATGTTGATCTAGGTATTAACTTTTGAAATGTATTTAAATCTTTGAGCTAGTTCCTCAACCCCTATGATAGTTGGTTGCACTAGTTTCTTTCCATTGTCTTTCAGGGCTGGTGTAGTAATAATCACTATTTAGAAGTATTGTGATTAGTGCCAATTTGTTCCGATTTTGCAGGGAATGGGAAGACAGGGCATGTGAACCAAGCAAATAACATGTACCTCTTTCCAGGGTATGATCATGTCAGGAAATATGCCTCATATTTTACTGTTTATGAGTTCTAATTCCTAACTTTGTGGTTCTACTACATATCTAGAATTGGCTTGGGAAGTCTGCTCTGTGGTGCTCGTATAATAACTGACAATATGCTGCAAGCAGCTGCTGAGTGGTAAGCTTAGGGACTTGGATCGTTTTTCATTAATTTGGCCCCCTATTGATTTCATATGCAAAATTCTTAATCAGAACAAATGGGATACTGTCTTCAGCCAAATATCTTAATCGAGGTTGTTCTTGCAGCCTTGCTTCATACATCACAGACGAAGAAATTCAGATGGGCATTCTGTATCCGTCCATTGATAGGTGCGCAAGTGTATCAACTTCATTCTATATGCTATATACCAGGGGGGTGTTTCTTTCCACAACTGTTTCTGAATCTATAGTTTTGTGTGGTCAGTATAAGGGATATCACAGCTGAGGTTGGAGCTGCAGTTGTGAGGGCAGCCGTGGCTGAACATGTCGCAGATGGGCGCGGCATGGTGGGCCCCAAAGATTTGAAATACATGTCAGAGGTGTGTGGGGATGAGCCAAAATTTCAACTTGATAATTTTTCTTGATTCAAATTTCTATTTCCTCAACTCACTTTACTGGAGTAAAACTCATCATCCCTACCCAGATGAGATGTACAAGATTAGATATGATTTACTATGATTCAGTCATAAATCAGTGGTCATAATATCTAACGTCGATATAATTTATGTGGGATGCAGGAACAGATAATCAAGTATGTGAAGGACAACATGTGGTTCCCTGTGTATAGCCCTCTTGTGCACAAAAAGTGTGAGATATATGCATAAGTAGCCCAGCCCAAATGAGAAGTCAGCCCAAGAAGAAGAAAAGAAGAGGCAAATTCAAATCTTATGAACTAGCCGTTGAGAGAGTTGTTGAACAGTTAGCTTGTTTTTCTTTTTCTTGTTTCAGCCGTTCGAGGCAGTTATGAAGGGAGGTGTATAAAGTGTATTTCTTCAGCTTGTTTAGAAGAGAGATCACTCTGTAATTCCAGTTCTTGTTGAATAATAAATCATACACATTTTCCCTCAACTCTTCTCTAAGTTCTTAGCCTAAAGTTCCTATCTCTTCTTCGTATATTCTTACCCAAATTATAACAAAAAGTGATGTGTTCCTTTTTCTTTTAGTTTTTAGATGATTATTTGTGCAGCACTAGTGAGAAAATTGACAGCAAATTAGTAGTAGTATCTTATGCATCCATACCAAAAGCCCACAAAACCGTATATATATATACAGTCCGTATCTTACAATAAACACCAAGAACAATGAGTTTATAAATCATATCATACCTTAAATACTAGTGGTCTCAGAACTTACTTCTTAAATCATCATCTTGTGCGCGTTATGTGTACATGTATGCTTGCTTTAATTAATTTAAAAGTATGATTGTGGTTGTGGATGTCCTAAGCATTTACCAAGTGTTATACTAGTAACTTATAATAACACATACTTAGAGCATCTGCAATGGTGCTTAGGCTAGCAATAGGCCAGCCATTCTCTCCCCTGCCACGTCAGCAACACTAAAAAATCCATTTGCCACATCAGATTTAGGCCAGCCATAGGCCAGCCGCAATAAAAATAATTCAAAATATACTACATTTACGGAATTAAAATTACGATTAAAATACGGAATTAAATTTACGAGACATATACGGAAAATTCATTAATTTTATTTAAATAAAAAAAAGTACATTAACTAAAAATCATAAAAATAACATAATAAAAAAAAATTCGGACTTCCACACACGAGCCACCTTGAATCTGTTATAGTTTGCCGCTAGCCGAACGGGGGTCTCGTTGTCCATCGCTAGATGTTGGGCTAGTTGTTGTTGTCCATCGCTAGATGTTGCTCTTGTACAGAAATTTAGAGATAGAGAAAATCGTGTTTATATAGTTTTTCAAAAATTAAAAAAAAAAGAATTTAAAAAAAAAAAAAATTCGGCGTTGGCCGATCGGCTGGCCGATCGGGCCGTCACAATGGCGGTCAGCGCATCGGCCAGCCCACGCCGATCGGCTCGCCGATTTTGCCGCTGGCCGCCTCCAATGGTTCGGCTAGCCGGTCGCTAGCCGACCATTGGAGATGCTCTTAGCTTTTGTGTATAATTTCATAACAAAATGAATTCCAAAAGCTTACATGTAATGTAAGTAAAACCTTTGACAAGTAAATACTTTATGAGTGCAAGATCAAGAAATCGGCTGAAAAATAGTAAGAAAGGAAAAACAAGACAAGTTACGTTCAAAGAATTTTACAAACTATTACTATCTCCGTCCTCCAAAATTTGCTACACTTTGATCCGACACGTATTTTGAGAAATGTAATAGAAAGTGAGTTGAAAAAGTTGATGGGATGTGAGTCCTACTTTTAAAGCATTAGTTTTATAATAAAATGTGAGTAGCAATGAATTAGTGTGAATATGAGGTCCCCTACCAAAAATAGTAAAAGTGAAGTGTATTAAATTTTTAGGGACGAACCAAAATAGTAAACTGTATTAAATTTTCAGGGACAGAGGTAGTACTAAATTACCATTTGCCAACCACCAAGTTGGAATCTGAACATATTAAGCAAAGACAAGTAATGAGAGTTCCAATTCTCATTCCAATTTGACTGAACGGATAAAATTTGATATTTAAAGTACTACAGTAATATTTATCCTAAAATTTTAATACCAGTTGTCACAAATCTAGTGACTTAAATGTGAGTGTTTGTATAATGGAAGCATGGCAGAGTTTTGGAAAATTGTAGAAGCATGGCAGTGTTTTGGATCTGATAAGCAAAGCATGGCAGAGTTTTGGAAAATTGCGACTTCCTCTTTTTAGGAAGAAAAAAATGAGACTTTTGCAAGCTAAGAATTACTTAGCACAAATTGATTGAACCAATAAAATGATTTGTAATTGAAGTTTTAATAATATCAAAATATATTTAAATTGTTTCCTTGATACTAGTACTCTCTTTGTTCCACCGTAATAAAGGCATTTCATTTTGCGCACTCATTTTGAAAAAATAATTATAAATAATTAAAATGAAGAAAAAGTAAAGTAAGAGAGAGAATATTGTAGATAAGACTCTTCTCTGCATTATCATTTCTCTTACTCTACTATCTCTTCATTTTAACTATTTAATACTCCCCCGTCCCACAAAGATTGTCCCATTTTGACTGGGGACGAGTTTTAAGAAATGTAATGAAAAGTGAGTTGAAAAATTAGTGGAATGTGGATCCTACTTTTATATATTAGTTTTATACTCCCTCCGTCCCATTAAGATGGACACGTTTTCCTTTTTAGTTTGTCCCCAACCAAGATGACACATTTCCTTATTTGGAAACTTTCTCTCTCCAATTAATACACTCAACCACTTTTTCTCACCCATATTAAAGTATTCACCTTTCTTTCTCTCTCTATTTTAATACTTCCACCCACCTTTTCTCTCTCCAATTAAACACATTAACCAATTACTCCTAAAACCCCGTGTCGGCTAAGGAATGTGTCATCTTAGCCGGGACGGAGGGAGTAATAAAATGTGAGTAGGAATGAGTTAGTGGAATATGAGGTCCATTACCAAAAATGGTAAAAAGTGAAATGAGACAAATTTTGTGGGACGAACGAAAATCGAAAAATGGGACAATCTTTGTGGGACGGAGGGAGTATCATTTTTTCAAAACAAATGCAGAAAATGAAATGCCTTTATTACTGTGGAACGGAGGAGTACTATTTAATTTTACAAATATAGTAATATTTTAAAATTTAAATTACTAAAGTGATCATGTCCCAAACAAACATGACACTAGTTAGACAAAGAATACTGCATATCAGACATTTCATCAACACAAATACACAATAGTAGTATACAGATTTTTACACAATTCACACACCCGCGTATACTCGCAAAAACTATTCAAAATATACAGAAAAATGTAAAGTATATATTTTAAAATTATATTCGATAACAATTAAGACCAATTTTAGTTAATTTTTGACCGACTAAGAGAAATTTAGAATTAAAATGCAATTTTATGTTAAATTTTCTAATTTTATCTAACAAAGTATTAAATTCCATATAATTTCAATTGCATGTACTCCCTCCATCCACAAAAAATAGAGCACATTTAAAAAGAAAGTTTTCAAAAAATTCTCTTTTACTTTTTTTCCCCTTCTCTCTTACTAATAATACAATCTCACATTTTTCACTAATAACACTATTTTTCTCTTTTTTTTTCCTTGTCTGCAACTTTATTAATTCCATATTAAAACGTGGGTCATTCACAACGCGTTCTACTCCATTTTTTATGCACTGAGGGAGTAGTGATCCGCTCCGACCAATTACTAGTATCACTTTTTCGCATTTTTTTCGGTCACCATAAACTTGTTCCTTTTTTCTCTCTTTTTTTATTGGGACCATGCATACATTATACATAGCATAGGCTGTACAACTTATAATTAGAAACAGCTATGCATATGTCCCGATCACCCCCCAGGCCCCCCTTCCTTGGTCTCATCTATAAAACAAAACCACATATTCTTTCTTGTATCCATAAACAGTATTCCACTTGTAAAAAATTCGAAACAATGGCAGATGCAGTTGACCACCTCGCACCACGACGGTAATAGTAAAATGTTTATGTTGGATTTAAATTAATTAACTAGTAGTAGTAGGAGGAGTATTTAATTTTATTGTTGATGATTGATGAAGTACTACCAATTTTTCCTTTTACAATATTTGACTACTATTTCAGATATGCTTTGGTTAGTGGCGCCAACAGAGGAATTGGATTGGAAATATGCAGGCAGTTAGCATCGAAAGGAATAGTGGTGATATTAGCAGCAAGAGATGAAAAGAGAGGCATTGAAGCAAGAGAAAGTCTCAAGGAATTTGGTAATGTGTTTTTTCATCAACTAGATGTTGCCGATGCTGATAGTGTTGCTGCTGTTGCTGATTTCGTAAGGAATCAATTCGGAAGGCTTGATATTCTGGTATATATGGAATTCGGAAATCCATCATAAATATTCAGATATCGATTTATTGAGACGATCGATTTCGTGTTGATACAGGTGAATAATGCTGCAAGTTTAGGACTAAAGATTGATGGAGATGTGTTGGTTCTTCATGAGCAAATAGAAGCAGATGTTGCTACAGTTTCATCTGGACAGGTTATATTACACTTTATATAGATGTACTCAATTGTAGGAGTGAAAAATTCTCTTGTTTACCATGAATCCATATTTAATTATATTATTTTATTGGGATTTGTCGGAATCTTAAATATATAAAATATAAAATTTAGTGTATTCATTTGTTCATGTCCGAGTAAAAATGAATGAACAAATAATACTAGTACTCCATTAGTATGTTACTGCTTCAAATATTCTTCTAGTACACTATTAAATGTCACATTGTAATTTTGTGTTTACCGTTAAATATCTTATTTGAGTTGCAGCTACAAGAATTGGTGCATCCGAAAGCAAAGGGAACACTTATCGAGACATTCGAGTCGGCACAAGAATGCATCAACACAAACTACTATGGTTTAAAAAGAGTAACCCAAGCCCTCATTCCTCTCTTACAGCTATCTGAATCACCAACAATTGTCAATGTCTCCTCCACATTAGGGAGCTTAGTGGTACACTTTCAAACTCCATTTTTGGTCTAATTCATCATATATATTTGATTTCTGTTGAGTATGAAGCATGAAAATATAATCAGTCCATTATTTTCTAGTATGTAGTAGTAGTATATATTTTAGATTCAATGTTTCCTGGTATAACTATAATTTGTTTAATTATGGTATATTTCCTTATATGGATATAGTATATTTCCTAGTTTGAAGAGCTGATGTAGATGTACATTATATCGAACTGTTCCGTCTCTTTTATATTCGTGATCATTTGTGTTTTATTTCACAACAGCTTCAGCCCAATGAATGGGTAAAAGGGGTTTTGAGCAGTGAAGATGGGCTGAAGGAAGAGAGAATAGATGAAGTTGTGCAAGAATATCTCAAAAACTTCAAGGAGGGTACATTGAGAGACAACAAGTGGCCTCTTCACATTTCAGCCTACAAAGTGTCCAAGGCAGCTGTGAATGCCTACACTCGGCTTATGGCCAAAAAACACGACACTTTCTACATCAATTCCGTGTGCCCTGGTTACACGAGAACGGAACTCACCCACAATCTTGGTGTACTTACTGATGCCGAAGGTGCAGAGGCTCCGGTGAAGCTGGCCCTAGCGCCAGAAGGAGGCCCCTCCGGCTCCATCTTCTTCCGGGCGGAAGTCTTGTCATTGTTCTAGACGTACTAGTCTCTTATTGTTATTGTTATTGTTATTGTTATTGTTATTGTTATTATACTTTGAGTATGTGTGTATGAAAATAAAAGGAGTAACACTTTGAGTGTTATGTTATTATACTCTGAAATAACTACGATGAAGAGCGACTTAATTAGTATAATAGGAGTAACACTTTGATTGCTATGTTATTGTTATTACGGTATTATTTTTTCAAGAATTTGCTTAAATTATTAGAATTTGACTAAAAATTGTAACTATCATATATTTTTTTTTATATTATTGCCACATATCTAGTTAATTAAAAACAATTGTTGTGTATAGGACTGTAGGTAGTGGGCGTGTATCCCTCTATCACATAACACAAGTTGGACCAAATAGTCATAGCAGAGCTATGAAAAATTGTGACTTTGTTTTTTCTCTAGGATATAAATTGCTACTAAAGATCGAAGACTTTTTCATCTCTGGTGGCGTGTTGTAATCTATTAATATCATCACAATATAAAGATAGCACATCTTGTTTGAACTATCACAATTGCATACTCTCATTTCATACACAAAACAAAAAGGAAAAACAATGGCAGATGCAGTTGTCCAACCTGCAAAGCAAAGGTAATTAAGATTTTATTCAATGAAAATTATAAATTATGAGTAAAGTCTGTCTTTTTTGGCCTGTCCATATAGTGCCAAAATTACATTAGAGATCTTATCATCTCACTTGTATCACGTGACTAATTTAATCCTAGAAAAACCTTATAGTATGATTTATCACATATTACATCTTACTATTATCTTATCTATCGAACTGAACGTTACCATAATATACAGGTATGCATTGATCACAGGAGCAAACAAAGGAATTGGGTTCGAAATATGCAGGAAGTTAGCTTCGCAAGGGATGGTGGTGATTTTAGCAGCAAGAGATGAAAGGAGAGGCATTGAAGCAAGAGAAAGGCTTAAAGAATTCGATAATGTGGTCCTTCATCAGCTCGATGTTGCTGATCCTGCTAGCGTTGCTGCTGTTTTCAAGTTCATCAAATCAAAATTCGGAAGGCTCGATATTTTGGTACCCACAACGGTCCAATCAATATGATCATTGCTAATGTCGTTGATTTTTTTTAAGTATGATAATAGATTAATGATGTGCAGGTGAATAATGCAGGAAATCGTGGGGTAGATGTTGATGGTGATGTATCACTTCTTGAAGAGTATATTGCGGCTGACTGCGCCTTTCTCGTTGCTGGTGGACAGGTTAGTAGTTGTCGGAAAAGTAAGGATAATAGACGTTTAAATCACGAATTCTGACCGCATCAATAAGATTTGAAAACAGAATATAAATAAATCACAAATTAAAGTTCATTTAGTCTATATACTTCATATCAATTGTTCTCACAACCGATATGGGAATTGAGTCCGTAGCAATTTGTTACTCCTTGTTAGTGATGTTGAAACTACGTGATTTAATATTATGAAGGTTATGATTTAAATGTGTATTATTGATGTGCAGGCGGAGCCGTTTCATCCCAAAGCAGAGGGAAAGATTGTGGAGACATTAAAGGGAGCGGAAGAATGTATTGAGACAAACTACTATGGTGCAAAAAGAGTGATAAAAGCACTGATTCCACTTCTGCAACTCTCTGATTCACCAAGAATCGTTAATGTCTCCTCCACTTTAGGTTGCATAGTGGTAATCTTCTTCACACTTGATAATAACTGTTTCTTATTGATGATATATTGCTCGTATATTCATAATAGTACATTTTACTATGTACTTATATGTGTATGTAATTCAGCTTCAGCCGAATGAATGGGCAAAAGGGGTGTTGAGCAGCAAAGAGGGGTTAAGTGAAGAGAGAGTAGACGAAGTTGTGCAAGAATTCCTCAACGATTTGAAAGAGAATAAAGTAAAAGAGAAGCAGTGGCCTCCTCACCTTGCAGCCTACAAAGTGTCGAAAGCAGCTCTCAACGCTTATACTTGGGTTGCAGCTCAACGACACCCGCGCTTCCTCATCAATGCTGTGTGTCCTGGTTTTGCTAGGACGGATATTACATACAATCATGGCCCGCTGAGTGAAGCCGAAGCCGCTGAGGCTCCGGTGAAGATGGCGTTGCTGCCCGATGGAGGGCCGTCGGGCAGCTTCTTCCATCGATCGGAGGCCTTGTCTTTGTGATCTCTATCTTGTGTTGATTTAATATACTATACTTGTATCACTTAGAACTTATTACACTATTTTCTTTCTACAGTAAAATTATTATCATACATGTTACATGAAATAACGTAACAATTGATATGGGTTTTTGTACATTGTCAATAGTGTTATTAGTACATCCGCTTACACGTGTTCCCTTTTTCTATTTCGATCTATCTAGTTACAGAGAGCATATTCAAATAACCTTTTACTATATATATTTAGTTAGTTAATATAGTACTATCTCATAGTTTACTAATTTATTTGATTTATATTATTATTATTATAAATTGATATAAAGCTGAATTCGCATTCAACTAATTTTTTACATGGTTCATCGAATAACTTGGAATTTCTCATTAATTGATAAAATGACGGAAGCTGAATAGGGGTGAGCATTCGGATTTCGGTTCGGTTTTGTTATTCTCATAGTTAATTCATTAACTAGGTAGTAATTAATTATAATATTTTTTTTTATTTTTTCACACTAAATTTTTTGTTTATTTTTTCATTATATGTGTAAATATTATTAGTATAAGAATCCTTAATTTAAAAATTGTATTCTTTAAGTATTTCAACATCGACATTGTCATTATATATGTCTCTCGCAACTGCATAATGTGTCGGGTTGTTTTTGAGGTCGTCGACACTAAATATATGCAATAATCGCTAATAATAATTTGGAATTTTGGACCCCCCAATATAAAAATTCTGTGTCCGCCACTGTCTTCATTGATATAGAAATTCACGGAGATTAAAAAAAGTTGTGTTAGGTGAGTTAATAAATAAAGAATAAAGTAGGAAATGAAAAAGGTAGAGAGATGTAGAGAGATCAAAGTAAGAGAGAATAAAGTAAGAGAGAGTAAAGTAGGTGGGAACAAATGTGTTGACTTTTACTAAAAAAGGAAATGACTCTATGTTAGGATCCTAAATTCCTAACGAACTGATTAAACGGAAAATAACAAGATAAGAAAATCCGGCGCCCGTGAGGGTCGGCGGGGATAAGGATCTGGGCGGCTGTGCGTGGGTTCCAACCCGTCGGGCAACGACTACATATCAGATATACGTTTCTGGCTGTGCGCGGAGAGATTCCGTCGGGCAGCCGGTGGCGTATGGAATTTAGGATTCAACTTATCACACATGGAACTTGACCAAAATAATATATTCATTGAATGATTAAAATGATAATAACATCTCCTATTTATAATACTCTAATACTACTACCCTAACTTATTGAGCAAGAAATAAAATATATGGAAGATACTATGAATCAAAGATAACTAACTAAAAGATATGGAAGATATGGTGAATCAAAATATACTAATTAATTGGGGAAACCTAAGATATGGAGATCGTAACAACTCCCCCACGGTTGAAATCCACCTTGAGGACAAGGTGGGAACCACGAAGCAACGAAGAGAGTTGAAATCAGAAGCTTTGGCGAGACGTCTCCTCCGGGATCAAACGCAAAAGATAGTTGTTTTGTACCCCAATAACCAACTATCATATGCTCAATGTAAACATATCTGAGATCGAACGTCCTCTTCATTACATCAGTAAATGACATGTCTGACAAACCATTAACCATTTTTCTCCGAGCATCCTGGAGCTCAACAATATACAAATTCTGGAGTTTCTCTGTTTTCATTGAAGGATACATGAGGAAAAAATGCATCTGCTCCAGTGGCGGATCTAGGATTAAAAAATGGTGGGGGCGGAATAAAATAATAAAATAGTAAAATATTAAATATAATACTTCAATATGTTTTTTTAGCAAGATGAAAGTCTATTACAATTCAAGTAACTCTAGCATCTGTTAACCGAGACAACTGATTTCTACGGGTATCCATATCTTGAAAACGTTTCAAGATTCCTTCATTAGAAACACTAGCAAAAATGGATCTTTCATTGTATACTACCAAACTGTCATTCAACCACTCATCTCCCATCCTATTCCGCAAGTCAGTCTTGACAAATTTCATTGCTGAAAATACTCTTTCAACAGATGCAGTCACTACGGGTAAAATCAATACCAACTCAATCAGACGATAACCAACAAAAAAACTTTATCTTTCTTGGTTCAACAATCTTTTGAGATAGGGTACCCAAATCTTCAATACCATTCAATCGTGCATCTCTTCTCACAACATCAACAAAAGTTTCAAGTTGTTTAAACAATTGAGTATGTTCAATCGATGTGAAGTCCTTTGGGTAAAGAGTAGCAAGATGAACAAGCTTATTAACATTAAAAGCAGCGAAATCATTTTTTGGATCGAGGCATGCCATACAACTTAGCAAGTCTGTGGATGCGGATGCCTCAGAGAAACGATTTTCCATCTCTTGTGCAAGTAAGTCGATGACCTAATTGACACAAGAAAGATTAAATACCAAGATGATTCTAATTTAGTAAATGAATAAGGCGATAATGGTTATTTTTTTCGGTCAACAGGCCGACGTCGGAGGCAACGGTGGGGGCGGATGTGGAAAATATACATCCGGGATAAGAGAAAATTAGTCGCATGGTGGGAGCGACCGCCCCCACCTGCCCCCACCTGGATCCGCCACTGATCTGCTCCTACTCTCTTCCCATATGTCATTGCAAGACCTCCATCAAACTCAAAGGTTGCAATTGTACTTGAATCAAGAAGACCACCAACCTTATTAATTTTATTTAACTCTGTAGCACTTACTTCTTCATCTACCAATTTCTTCTCGATGAGCAGCAAGTCAACTTAATTTAACACTTCAGAATCACCTTCAACTCCCAAGTATTTCTCTTCACAAGAAACAAGCTTCGTAGCCGAGTGGAAGCTCGGTCGATGCAGGCAGGAAGGTGGGCGTTGGAGCAGGGGCTGCTGCACAGTAGTGGGCAATTTGAGGCAGGCCTCGGCTTGACGGAGGTGAGTCGTAGCATGGCAGCAGGATGGTGATCGATGTTGATCCACGTGTAGCGGTGGGGGCGGTGCAGCAGCAGGGGCGGGTGGCGCTGCTGCGCGGCGGTGACTTGGTTGTGGTTGTTGGTCGAGCAGGTGCTGCAGCGGTGGCTTCTGGTCGAGCACGAGTTGCGGTTGTGATGGTGTATAGCTGTGGTTCGAGATGGTGGTAAGCGGATGGTTAGGCGTGGCTGAATCAGCAGGAGGAAAGCCTCGGGGCCAGAAAGAGGAGCGCGTCGTGTGTTCTGACGCGTAGGTATCTGATGTTCCACACGGTGGCGGACCGTACAGATCAGATATACGTTTCTGGCTGTGTGCGGAGAGATTCCGTCGGGCAGCCGGTGGCGTATGGAATTTAGGATTCAACTTATCACACGTGGAACTTGGCCAAAATAATGTATTCATTGAATGATTAAAATGATAATAACATCTCCTATTTATAATACTCTAATACTACTACCTTAACTTATTGGGCAAGAAATAAAATATATGGAAGATACTATGAATCAAAGATAACTAACTAAAAGATATGGAAGATATGGTGAATCAAAATATACTAATTAATTGGGGAAACTTAAGATATGAAGATCGTAACACTCTACTACTATGGAACAGAGGGAGTACTAGTACTCGTGTTCACTTTGCTTTATACTCCGTTCATCCTAAAAAAAATATGCACTTTGAGATCGATACGAGTTTTAATATAAAATTGATAAAGTAAGAAAGATAGAAAGAAAAGGTAATTAAAGTGGAGAATGAGTTTTACCTTATTAGAGAGAGAAAAGTTTTTTATAACTAGAAAGTGCATATTCTTATAAATAAATAAAAAAAAGGTGTATATTCGAACGAAGAGAGTATGGGTTTATTTAAAATGAGGCCCGGTAAGAATTGAGCCATACTGGCCCATGTTTTGAGAATTTGAAAATTTATGTCCATTTAAACAAAAACTACTTTTTCCATGTTCTTGGGACAACTTTCCATGTTCGATGCAGCTTTCAGTATTACCCATTTCAAAAGATTTCAAATTTGCTCATTTCAGCATCCAACAGTACGGGCCGACTACCACTTGTAGGGCCTGCTATATTTGAAACTACGTACACCCACTTGTAGCTAGAAATAGGCCCAATTCTGACTACGTATGTGGCAGCTATTAATTTTTCATTTTGGTTTGTTGGACTTACTATCAACTTTACAATTTGGATTCTGATCGATTTCTTTCTTGTTTTTTTGATAAAAAGTAGTAACACAACTCTTGCCTTATTTACTCTCTTTCTTTTTATTATTATCTCTTTATTACTTTTTTATTTCTTACGATTTTTATATCTCACTTTTTTTCTCTTATATACTCCCTCCGTCCACGATTAAGAGTCTCATTTCTAAATGGCGCGGGTTTTAAAAAATGTTAAGAAAAATGGGTGAAAGAAAGTTAGTGGAATAGGAGTCTCACTTGTATATATTAGTTTTAAATGATATGTGAGTGGAATGAATTAGTGAAATGTGTGGTCTCTTTACCATTTATGGTAATTATGAACCGGAACTCTTATTCGTGGACGGACCAAAATGGAAAAACGGGACTCTTATTCGTGGACGGAGGGAGTACTTTATTTTCTCTACTTAACTTAGTAAATAGTACTCCATACGTCCGCAGATAGTTGTGTCGTTTCTTTTTTGCACTCGTTTCAAAAAAATATAACAATAAATAGTTAGTGTGGAGAGAGAGTAAAGTAAGAAAGAATAATATGGATAAGAGTCTTACGTATAGTATTATATTATCTCTATTATATTACTTTCTCTCCACTTTAACATTAAGTACTATCATTTTTTTAAATGAGTGCGTAAAAGAAATGATGCAATTATCTTTGGGAAAAATAAAAGATTATCATTTTTCTAAATCTCTGCCCAAAAGAAACTCTTTATTTATAATGGGAAGGAAGGAGTAGTATATAATTCAATATCGATAGTTCGAAATAATTTGATAGGAGTATTTAAAGTACATTATCCTCAAATTTAAAAACAAGTGGGAATGGGCGATGCATATGGAAACGTTTTGGAAATTGTGAATTTTCATTCTATTAGGAAGAAAAATCAAACTTTTCTAGTTAGGTTGCGTGTAGCGAAAAATCATACACTAATATTTGTATTTTCTCCGTATTTTCCAAAAATACGACACGAAAAAAATCAATATATAAGGCAGCAGCGCTAGAATAAATTTGAAACAACAAACTGGCAATTACAAAGTCTGATTTGAGAGAGAAAACCAAAGGGAAAACACAATGGCAGATACCGCAAAAGAAAGGTATGCATTGATCACAGGAGCTAACAAAGGGATTGGATTGGAAATATGCAGGCAGTTAGCTTCGAAAGGAATAGTGGTGATTTTAGCATCAAGAGATGAAAAGAGAGGCATTGAAGCAAGACAAAAGCTTAAAGAATTTGATAATGTGGTTTTCCAGCAGCTGGATGTTGCTAATCCTGCTAGCGTTGCTGCTGTTTTTGAGTTCATCAAATCAAGATTTGGAAGGCTCGACATTTTGGTATTCAATTATTGTCATTATTCTTGATTTAATTAAACTAGTACTAATTGATTGGTGTGCAGGTGAATAATGCAGGAAATCGTGGTTTGGATGTGGATGGTGATGCTTCGCTTCTTGCAGAGTATATTTTGGCTGACTGCACCTTTTTCGAGGCCGGTGGACAGGTTAGTTATTGTTGGAATCATAGGGATAATAGACGTTTAAATCACGAATAATATTGACTTTAATAAGATTTGAAATTTGACTAAACTTTGTGATTTAAATTATTCTATGTACAGACGGAGCCATTTCACCCGAAAGCAGAGGGAAAGCTTGTGGTGACATTGAAGGGCGCGGAAGAATGCATGGAAACAAACTACTACGGTGCAAAAAGAGTAACAGAAGCCCTCATTCCTCTTCTACAACTCTCTGATTCGCCAAGAATTGTTAATGTCTCCTCCACTTTAGGGTGTTTAGTGGTAATCTTCTTCACACTTGATAATAACTGTTTCTTATTGATGATGTATTGCTCGTATATTCATAATAGTACATTTTACTATATACTTATATGTGTATGTAATTCAGCTTCAGCCGAATGAATGGGCAAAAGGGGTGTTGAGCAGCAAAGAGGGGTTAAGTGAAGAGAGAGTAGACGAAGTTGTGCAAGAATTCCTCAACGATTTGAAAGAGAATAAAGTAAAAGAGAAGCAGTGGCCTCCTCACCTTGCAGCCTACAAAGTGTCGAAAGCAGCTCTCAACGCTTATACTTGGGTTGCAGCTCAACGACACCCACGCTTCCTCATCAATGCTGTGTGTCCTGGTTTTGCTAGGACGGATATTACATACAATCATGGCCCGCTGAGTGAAGCCGAAGCTGCTGAAGCTCCAGTGAAGATGGCGTTGCTGCCCGATGGAGGACCGTCGGGCAGCTTCTTCCATCGATCTGAGGCCTTGTCTTTGTGATTTCTTTCTTTTGTTGATTTCATAAAGTATTACCAAACTACAATCTTTCTGTTCTAGACATGAATATTTGGGTTTTGAATTGATATTTACTACTCCTTCCGTGATGCAGAGCATACAAACTCAAAATAAAATTAATACTCAATATGTCTTTTTAGTCTAACAATAAGGTCTTTATATAAGCAAAAGCAAATCTAAACTTATGGAAAAATAAAATTAAAAAGAAATAACTAAAATGAAATAAATAAAAAAGGAAACACTAATTTGGTAGAAGGATAAACAATTACAGGAATATTTTTCTACAAGACTTGTATTTTAGAACTGCATCACAAATATATTCTACTCTCCACGAAGGGGGCGGATATACTATTTTCAGCTCAATTCAATGAAATATTTAGACTCTCCGAATGGCCAGGACCGAGCCGTCCCCTAGATCCGCCAGTGCTTTGATCTGCCATGAAGCGCAAGCGCGCTTGTGGGGCGGCCGCTTGAAATTCTAATAAAATTTTACTATATATCCTCTAAACTAAATTAGTGCTTTAATATATTTTCATATTTCAATAATTTTAATATATTTTTTCTCAAAACTAATTTAATGCTTCAATATATTATTTATATTCCAACAAACTTTAATACATTTTCTCCAAATTAAATTAGTGTATCAATATATATTCCATATTTTAATAAATTTTAATATATTTCCTCCAAATTAATTTAGTGCTCTATTATAGTGTTTAGTAGTACTACTTAGTAGAGGGATAGAGAGACCATTAGTTGTAGAATGAAAAAAATATTTAATTTTTTCTTATCAAATACCACGACACATATTGACTCGACTTATTTTAACACAATTGATACCCGCAAGTGTACGGGGCTAGTGTAGCAATTAGCAAGTAAGAGTATCGTATCCCACAGAGACTAATTTGTATCAACTTAACTACCACGAACAAATGTTGACTACTATCTAGAGAATCGAGAAAGGTTTGGTTTTGTTCTAACACTACGAAAAACATATAATGAACAAATAAATAAATAAAAGCAAGTAAACACAGAGTGAAAAGATATATGGAGAAAATTGTAGAATTCAAGGATCCGATGCACAATTCCAAGCTCTTATCCAATCAAATTGCCTTACCTTTTGGTGTCTCTAGAGTTACTAAGTCGACCTCAATTATAGATTAAACCCCCTCCCGATGTGAGAAACCTGCAGATTAGGTGTTAGGATTGAAGTCTCATTCTAATCCTAAAACCCCTAACTCCCAAAAGTTCGATTAGGTCAAAGACCTCACTCAAAACCTCAACTCTCCCAAGTTTTATCATAAGGTGTGAATTATTCTTATTTCCAGATTAATTATTTCATCTCCCGATTTATCTAATTAATCCTACACAATAAAGTGGTGATCAAGCAATTGAAAGGAATAAACCCAAGAATAATCAAATAACTACAAGAGCAAGGTAAGAACGAAATTAATTGGATAAAAACTATGAAATTAGTGCATCTTCACCAAGAATTCTCCAAGTAATGTTTAGCTACTCATGTTCTTCACAAAAACCATGTTTGAAACAAAAGATTCTATGAAATACATGGAGAAAAGATTAAGATACTCGTGTGAGAATGAATATATGGAATGACAACTTCAATCTTCCGATTGGAAGTCTTCAATCTTCAATTCTCTCTCTCCAAGTGTTCTTGGGGGTGTGTGTGAGTGTTGGAGGCGGTAAGTGTTGAATGATATGAACCCTAGGCGTTTTCCCTTTAATCTCCCATCAAAAATCGCGTTTTTGGCAAGAGAATACGCCAAAATAGCGTACCCGGCCGGGTGGAATTATAAAGAGCAAAATTCACCCGCCGGGTGGTCATTTTCGACCACTTTCTGACCCTTTTCGCGCAGAATCGGTGTACCCGGCCGGGTGAAAGTTTCTGGACAGCGCAGTGTTCTTGTAACGGCCATAACTTCTTCTACCGAACTCCGATTGAGGTGTGCGAGATACCCACACGAAGCTCTTTCGAAGATAAAGAGATTGATATGCATTAGGGGCTGATTGGACTTCAAAATCTCCAGTAAATATTGTCTCAAACCAAGGCTGCTGCACATCCACATATTTTGTGTCTTTTCTACACATTCTTAACAAAATGGTTAACATACCAACATAATAGAGAAGTAGATATAAACATGTCCAATAATAGACAAAATATGACCAAATTCACACATAACCACACTCTAAAACCATGTAAAATCCAAGTATGTCACATATATTTATAATATACTACTCCTAAAAAGATATCCTAACTAAAATAAATCAAATCAAATCAAACTAAATCAAATTAAATAAAAATGAGAGAAAAGTATGGGGACTAAAATAATTTTGTCTACGAAAAAAAAAATACTCTTATGGTGTGGTGTTGCGATCTAAACTTCTGACTTTGTGTATTTCTAAAGGATGGAGAATAAGACATGCCATGTAGTGGCGTATTGCACTCTACTATAAAGGTCTTGCTCTTGCAAAGTCTCATTTCAAACAGAAAAACAAAAGGGAAAAAAGAATGGCAGATGCAGCAAAACAAAGGTATGCATTGATCACAGGAGCAAACAAAGGAATAATGTGGTTTTTCATCAGCTCGATGTTGCTGATCCTGCTAGCGTTGCTGCTGTTTTCGAGTTCATCAAATCAAGATTCGGAAGGCTCGACATTTTGGTACCAAATAATATTATGATCATTTTTAATATTCTTGATCTAATTATATTGGTGATGTGCAGGTGAATAATGCAGGAGTTCTTGGGGTGGATGTTGTTGGTGATGTTTCAGTTCTTGAAGAATATGTTGAGGCTGACATCTCCTTTTTCTTTGCTGGTGGGAAGGTTAGTTATACTTACAAAAAGAATGTCTTTGTGGTGGTGTTATTTTAGTAAAACTTGCATGGTGATTTACTATTTCATTTCAATATGCAGGCGGAGGAGCCGTTCCATCCGAAAGCAGAGGGAAAGCTTGTGGAGACATTGAAGGGAGCAGAAGAATGCATTGCCACAAACTAATATGGTGCAAAGAGAGTGACAAAAGCCTTCATTCCTCTTCTGCAACTCTCTAATTCACCAAGAATTGTTAATGTCTCCTCCACTTTAGGGTGTTCAATGGTAATATTCTTCTCATGACTTCGTAAGTAGTAACTGTTTCTGACTGATGACAACATTATATGTATATTAGTATATGGATAGAGTGAGTGTTCTAATCCAGATATATGACTTATCATTACTCATATAAGATTGAATATTCCGTACACACAGTTTTTCCTGATTGCATATGAAACAATGATATTGTATTAGTATTACATAATTGACATGATACGATCAATGAAGCCGTGCGTCAAGGATTTCAACTACAGCTGGATTCAACCAGAAACCGTCCTATCGAGATGATATCCGAAAGCTATAAAACTACTACCATCGTCTTCGTCTTGGAAACAGCTTCGCGAGGGTATCTTGCACATCTCAATCGGAGTCCGAATGAGAGAGTTATGACGGTTTTACAGAAGTCGCGCAGAACTGGCGAGGGAGTCCAGAGAGAACACCCGGGCGGGTGTTTTGCACCCTGCAATTCACCCGAGACTTAGTTTTTGAGGGCATTTTTCCACATTTTGGACCCTTAGTATAAATACTTTTTGGTGTCATTTTTCATTCAAGATAAGATTGTGATGAAGTTATCTCCCTAGTGAGTTTTTCCTCTTTGAGGAATATATCCAATTCCTTCCTTGAAGGTTGTTTGTCTCAATTTCATAGATTGATTCAAGTAGAGGTATGCATCAGTGGGGTGTATCCATTGAGTAGTGAAGCCAAGGGGTGATAGAGCTATTGAAAGTTGCCTAGGGTTGTTTCCATTCTTTTGGTCAAGGTCCTATGGTCATAACTCTTTTATCTCATCATTATACACATGCTTTCCATTCCTAATCTTCCATCAATTCTTGTTTAGATTCAATTTTTGTTGGTTGGATCTTTTATTATCTTTTGTTTTGTGTTGGGAAATTGAAAATAGCATCACAAAAATAGCTTAGGTCAGACATCAAAGGGTAAATTCTTGGGTGATGGATCATAAAATATATGGATCCTTATCATGACACGATGATATTCATCTGCTTCAGTATCAGCCGAACGAATGGGCAAAAGGGGTGTTGAGCAACAAAGAGGAATTGAGTGAAGAGAGAGTAGAGGAAGTTGTGCAAGAATTCATCAACGATTTGAAAGAGAATAAAGTAGAAGAGAAGCAATGGCCTCCTCACCTTGCAGCCTACAAAGTGTCGAAAGCAGCTCTCAATGCTTATACTTGGCTTGCAGCTCAACAGCAGCCAGGGTTCCTCATCAATTCTGTGTGTCCCGGTTTCGCTAGGACGGATATTACATTCAATCGCGGCCCACTGAGTGAAGTCGAAGCTGCTGAAGCTCCGGTGAAGATGGCGTTGCTGCCCGATGGAGGGCCGTCAGGAAGCTTCTTCCATCGATGGGAAGCATTGTCTTTGTGATTTATTTCATATAATTGCTAAACGCTTATTTTACACTATTTATTCCTTCTATGGGAAGCTACATGAATAAATGGATTTGAGTTGATATTTCCATCTGAAGTATAGGAGAGGTTTCCAATTTATTGTGTTATGCTATTCGATGATATAGATGTTCCGACAATCATTGTAAACAAAAAAAAGTTTTACCCCTTTCGTCCCGGATTAAGAAAAGATGTTTAGTTAGTTAAATTGGATGAAAATAAAGTACTACAAGAGAGAAGAGACTTAATTTTTCCCCCATAAAAAAGGAAATGAGTCGATTAATATGGGACGTTTTGTAAAGGAAGATGAATCAATCTGTATGTAATTTGGTAAAACTGTTATAATCATACACAATGGAGGCGATCTGAGTCTTCATGTCAGCACGGGCTTTTCACGTGTCATCGGAAGGCGCTTGTCAGGCAGCCACTTTGCTTCTGCAGAGATCTGATTCAGTAGCCTATAATCTTCACTTGCCTTTCCAAATTCAGTTCGAAGAAATGCGATAATTTGGAACACGGAAAACGCATTACTACTAAATAAGCAGCATTACATCTTTCAATTTAAGAGGAAATACTAAAGCGAGGTAAAGTTCAACCCAAAATTTTGCTCCTTATTCTCCATAGCTGAGACAATGTCATTCCAAATTGTAAGCTCGCTTAGCTGCAGAAAGAGTGTTGGAGAGAAGCATTGCTATGGTCATAGGCCCAACTCCCCCAGGAACCGGAGTGATGGCTGAAGCAATCTTGCTAGCCTCCTCATAACATACGTCTCCAACGAGCCGATATCCACGACTGCAGCTCGTGTCCTGTTGTGCAAAAAAACATGAATTTAGAACGCTAGGAAAAACTAGGTGGCAACGAGGAAAGGGATTCCATGAAATGAAGGCAAACCTCGACTGGATTGATTCCAACATCGATGACAACAGCACCAGGCTTGATCCAGCTACCTCTGACCATGTTTGGCTGTCCCACCGCAGTGATTACAATGTCTGCTTCTCTAGTGATAGCCTCAGGATTCTTTGTTCTTGAGTGGACAACTGTAACAGTGGCATCTTCTCTCTGCAGAGCAAGAAAACATTAGAGTGAAGTCAAGTTTCATCGATTTGGTGGTAAGGTAGTTTTTTTCAGGTTCTGAGTAGAGTATCATGTTACTTGCAAGAGAAGAGCAGCTGGCATTCCAACAATATTACTCCTGCCTATTACAACGGCCCTCTTTCCCTTGATTGGAACACCATATCTATGCAACAACTCTATGCATCCTTTGGGCGTACACGGAACAAATAGTGGTTCTCTATCTCTCATAGCCAGGCGGCCAATATTCAGTGGGCTAAATCCATCAACATCTTTCTCAATGCAGACAGCATTCAAGATATTTTGCTCATTCATATGCTGGCAGAAGACACAAGAGATCATTAGTATAGTGATATTTCATAATCAGGAGGCAATAATGAAGAAAATTTATAAACTCTTCTACATATAGAGCAATCGGAGGAAATGGTTGCTGAGGTTATACTTCATTCACTCATACGAAAGGGGTGTCAAATAAGCTTACTGAATTGCACGTGCCATCAGGAACATCACTAAACATCACTAATTCATCTGAGCCAAATCCACTAGAAGAATTCAATGAGTACTTAGTTGCTATTATACCAATCATATATTCTCTAACTCGGTTGTTTATTATCCAATAGACACACACATGAACCCTCTATGACTCTATGTAAGCAATTTGCATATTTAATGAGGCAAATCAGAGTACAATTCCACAGTAAACATAATTATTCAAATTTGGAGGCTTACGGAAGGTAGAGGCAACTGAACAAGGATACCATTAACTGCGGGATCATCATTGAAGGCTGAGATATGCTCAAGGACTTCTTGTTCTGAGCAATCTTCAGCTAAGTGTACTTCGTATGACTTGATCCCAACTGCTTCACACGCTTTTTTCTTGTTCCGTACATAAGTTGCAGAATCCTTCCTCTCTCCAACAAGAATAACAGCCAGTCCAGGAACAACACCGCTAGATTCCTTCATTTTTGATATTTCAGCAGCTATTTCCTCTCTGATCTCTTTCGCAGTGGCTTTTCCATCAATAACCTTAGCAGATGCCTCAGTGACCAATGCAGCTGTATACCATCCAATGTGAAATAAGAATGCATTCAAAAAAACAACTACTACAGTTACAAGAAGAAACGCAATGCAGTGAATACTCCCCAATTGACAACTTCATATGCCATCTCCCCAATTGAGGTTCTGAAACACAAATAAGCTATGGCTTTACCATCAAGTCTCCAAGAAGAAATTAAGCTATCAACTTTGTTTTATTTACCAGCACCCCTCTCCCCAATTGACAACTTCATATGCCAAAAAATGCTCCCCCAACGAAACCAGAAAATTCAGTGCCGAGAGTTTTTCATAAGGAATATTCGATAAATGATCATAAATCGGTCACACGATCACTTCTGAACACAACACAACACACATGCATAAAGCTCATCCATATGCAAACTCCAATCCAGGCGCAGATGTAATTGAGCACAACCAATTCAAAAACTAACCAATACGCAAAAATTGAGCAAATATGAGCAGAAAAGCATGCGCTCACCATTTACAACGGACGAATTGCTGCAGGAGGCGTAAGTTTTGATAGCTCTACTCGTTCTAAGGAAGGCCGGAGAACTCTGCGAGGCGCGCACCTGGACAGTGGTCGTAACGAAAACTCGGCGTGAGCAGCCATCTGAGGCGGCGGCGGATCCGAACATAGTGGCGGTGGAGGAGGTGGCGGCGGCGGATGCCATCTTGAGACGGAGGAATTGGAGCCGGAATCTCAGCCCTATGCTTGCTCTCCTGCTTTTGCTTTGATTTATGAATGAATGAATGTGTGAATTAGGGTTTAGAAGTGATTTAACCGGGAAATTGCAAGAGTAGGGTACTCTGTCTCTGAGGTTCCTTTGACAGAGGTCAAGAAAGAAGATTTTGAAGAAAACGGCGCCGTTTCATGTCTTTAATTCGTAGCACCAAATTTTAATCTTGGGAGTAATAGATGTGTTCAAGAAATAAAATTACTATACTATACTAGGATTACCCGAATAGCCCTCTAAAATTTATGGGTTAGGACTGTAATTTTGTAATCCGAATACAAAACGTATTCGGAAATGGGTTACCCCGAATGGATTGGCGGGTTAAACAGGTTGTCCGAACGGGTTGCAACTTTTAGTTAAAAAATTTTAAGTTTTAGGGGTTTTCTTTTATATTTTTTAATTTCATGTAGCACGATGATTACTCTTCTTAAATCTTCATTCTACAATTTTTCACTCGATCTCACACTATCAATTTTCAAGTTCCACCTCGATTCTTTGTTCCATCGTCATCTGCCACTGCCAAAATCGATTAAGACAAAATTAAGAACTAACCCTTTAAAATCTTAATATATTTATCATTTTATATGATTCTAAAACTAAGAATAAAAAAATATCTAAAACTTAAAATTATTTTATAGATGAAATTTTTGATACTAGAGATTATTTCCAAAAGTTATTAGGCCCGATTAGCCCGGTGGATTAGCCCAAAACCCGGCGAGGTAGTGTTAGGGCTGAAAATTTATGACCCAAAAAATGCATAACCGAATAGCGCGCATCCAAATAGTCCGGCAACTCAAGTGAGTTGGCCCGTTAGCCCAATTGACATCTCTAATTACTAGTAGTAGTCTAGTGTACTATGATAGATAGATTGCAAAGAACTTCAAAAACCTTATTTGAAAATATTATTCCCTCTGTCCTATTCAAGATATTCATCTTTCTTTTTAGTTTATCTCATTCAAAATGTCTATTTTCTATATTTGTAAATAAATTTCTCTCTCTTCTCTCCTCATTAAAATATTCAACTATCTTTTTCTCTCTATTTACTCCGCCTAACAATTACTCCTAAAATCTCTTGTCGCTCAAGAATTGGACATCTTGAGTGGGACGGATGGAGTATTTCCTTCATCCATAAAAATAGTCTCATTTATGGATGACACGGATTTTAATGATAAATTGGTAAAGTAAAAAAGATGAGGAGAAAAGATAGGTAGAGAAGATATAAACTTTTCATTTTCATAAATGAGTTTTTTTATTGCACAATCCAAAATGATAAAATGAGACTATTTTTTATAGACGGATGGAGTAGTCATGTATAGTTTACTAAACAAAATGCACGACTCAACTTAATATATTTGACACAATATTATAGCTTTGAGATGAAATGGTAAATAGCAATGTTTACACTTTAATTATAATACATACGTGAACTACTTATGTTTTTGTCTCTCCCTCATATTTCAACTAGTAGTTCTTGATTCAAATTAATCGAGTGTATAACACAATATTATTACTACTCTCGCTAAATTATTAACGTATAATGTGTACATATCGATATTCCTCGTAATCGTAGTGAATAATGGAGTAATACAAACTACAAGCTCATTGGACCCTAATCAATTAACAAAAAAAAAGATACCACTAGTATTATTTTAAAATGAAAACTGAGTTTCTTGTTGTATGGGGGATACTGGATACATATATTTTACCACTCACTAAATTATAAAAATAAATAAAAATACAGTGATACATATATAGAATTGAATTTGCGTTATGAATAAGACATACACAATTACATTCCTGGAAAATCCCCCACACAAAGTGAGTGTAATTAATTCGAATTACAACAAATCAAACAACATAACTTGAAAACCTAAACCAAAAAATCTTAGGTGTATAGTTAATTAATTAACCAACCAAAAAAAGAGAGAAGAGCATATCTCTATAACTAGTCTTCCGCCTTCTCCTCCTCAGCCTTCTCCTCCTCAGCCTTCTCCTCAGCCTTCTCCTCAGCCTCAGCCTCGGCCTCGGCCTCATCTGGATCCGCCTTTGCCTCCCCTCCATCCTCCTCCTCACCCCCTTCCTCCGCCGCTGCCGCGTCAGCAGCTGCAGCGGCGGCCGCAGCTGCTGCGCGGTGCTCTTCGTCGTTCTCGGCGGAGCTCTTCCTGCCAGCCTCGATCACGTGCTGGTAGTTTCCCTTCTCCATGAAGAGCTGGTGGAAGTGGTGCTTGCAGTAGAGGATCCCGTCGAGAGCCGCGTAGGACGAGTGCGTCAGCGCGCACCCGCCGTGCGCGCACTTGAAGCACGATTTGTGGAACGACTCTCCCTCCAGCGATATCTGCATTTCCATGAAACAAAACAAAAAAAATTAGGGTTTCCAAAGAGGGGAAATTAAATAAGCCCTACAAATGGAATTAAGATCACCTTCTCGAGTGGATACACAGTTTTGCTGCATGCAGGGCATTTATCTTGGGTCCCACAGAACATACTAGACATTTTGCTTGGTGCCCTTGTCTGCATATTGTCACATATAATTCATGACATCCTTATTCATGATTTTCGATTTGGGGTTAGCATCAAATATTACTATAGCGACTCTAAGTATAAATTTGAGTGAAAATGAATTGAAATGGTAAAAAATAGACTCCTATTGCATGATAGAATGGTAGTTCATGATTATAACATTATATATGGATAAAAGTATATGGGTTGCGTTACTTTGCTAACTAATTTACAGTAATAAGTTACTAATAGTATCTTTCAATTCTGTGAATTAAAATTATCAGCAAAAGACATAATTATATTAATACAACATATAATTTAAATATCAACACAAAGACATAAGCTTATCAACACAAGTAGATTAATAAATTTATGTCTTTCAGTTGATATTTTTAACATACAAGATTGATATTAGTTAATACTTATTACTCTAACTTAGTTAGTATTTGATCACACACCTAATATTTGATAAATATATAATCAGAACATGGAATAACAAAATCAAACATTTTGAGGTACTTACCAGGTCCTTCTCATGTTTTCCTGTTTCACATTCATTACAACAGACAGAAAGGGGAAAATTATCAATAAAAAGGGATATAATCCATAGACAATCCAATATCTATATATATAGAAACTGAATTATCACCTGGTTGAAAATTCTTGCTAAAATTTCCAGACTCCTTAAAAAGCTGTTCAAAATGGGTCTTGCAGTAGAGAACTCCATCCATGGAAGAGTAGTTGCTCATCTACCATCAAAAATTCAAAATTATGATTAACTATTTGTGTAAATATATTAACAAAAATAATCACAACATATGCACATTGAATAAACCCATAATCCTTTTTTTCTCTAATTAATTACCACAAGAGTGCCTTTGCAATGGCTGCATTTGAAGCATGATTTGTGATAAGTTTGTCCATCAGCAGACAACAAATCCACAAAATAAACAGTCTTGTCGCAAGCACTGCATTTGTCCTGAGTTCCTGTGAATGATGATGCCATTCTCTCTCTTTCTCTATCTTCTTCTAAGCCTTGATCAAATTATCGAATCGCAATATTTCTCACTTTTTAATTTCATGCTGTGAAATGGAAAAGATTTCATCCTATTATTGAACTGACACGTGATTGGATATCCAGTCTTTTGAATTCAATGGAGGATTATGATACAAAATAAATTGATGGATAATCCGACCAAATTGGAGGGAAAATAGGGTTAATGTTTTTTTACTTTGTGTCCATAATTAGATAGTTAGTACGCAGTATATATGAATTGAGGGCCACAGTTTTTGGGAGGTAAGTATATTCATTTTTTCCATTTTTTTTGTATTTCATGGTAGTTGTGGTAGTTACAAACTTACATATAGAGTACGCGACTTAACGTAATTTTCCATTTTTCCTCCTATTTTTTATGCAATAAACTCTTAATAATTCTTTGAAAAAAATGGGCTAGGAAATTATTTGTTTCACTGAATTAGATCTCTACATACATGTCTCATTAAAAAAAATTATTTCATGACTTCAATTCCACAGAATTAAACTTGCTAGATTAGTTATAATATAGCTCCAAGATAAATAGTGGAGGTGATATAAAATAAAAATATTGTTACTATAAAACGCCTGCATTCAACGTATAAAAAAATGCATTCTTATTTAAAATCAAATGCATTGGAAAAATGAATTTTCCGTTTAGATTTGAATTTGGGTTTATACTCAGTGGCGAAGCTAGGATTTTCGCATTAGGGGGCCCAAATTATTGTTAACGTTTGTGGTTATTTTTGGTGTCGTCATTGTTAGAATTATCTCGAACAAAAGAAAGATGGATAATAAGGGAAAAATATTGAAGTATAATACTATTATTTTGCTTAAAATTTCTAATTAATTTTCATCATAGATTAAACCAATGTAAATGATAAACAAATAAATAAAAATATAGAATAGATCTTTAAATTGAGTTTACTACAGTAATATACATATATTTACATTTACAAATCTAAAGAATTAATTTTTATTATTGTATAACAAAGATAGTTACTCTGTATTTTTAAATTATACTGGTACTATGTATTACTTAAAGTATGAAACAAAGACAACAATAAATATAAAATGGAACTTAAAAAAAGGAAGCATCCACACGATGGGAGTCGAAACCCTGGGCTAGATTTGAGAAGACAAAACTTGAGACCATCTAAGCTATTGACATAAATAGTTTAAATGTATGTATAATGAATAATACTAAACGGAAAAATTCATGGGAGGACCATGGGCCCCCCTGGCCCATATGTGGCTTCGCTACTGCATGATGTAGAACCAATTTGATTGCTATGTAGTTTTTTGGCGATTGTACGGTTTTTTCAACACATTACTATCGCAATTCTTGGATTATGATATCATTGCTGACCGATTCAATAAGTACTAGCCTTATATAAAACGTACTACTACTCTCTATTTAGGTAAATATTGATCTACATTATTCTTGTATATTGCAAATATAGCTAATATATTGGATGTGTATGTGCAGGCGACGATCTTATCAAGTAGTTATATCACTAAATGCATGATGTAGAATCAATTTGATTGCTAGTTTTTTTTGCTATAGTGCATTCTTTTCAAATCAATTCTATCGTGAATTCTTGGATTATGATATCATTGGTGATAGATTTAAGAAGTACTAGCCTTATATAAAACGTACTGTTTTATGTAAATTTTGATTATCTGTATTATACTTATGTAGTTGCATATATAGCTAATATATCGGATATGTATGTGCAATCGGCGATCTCATCAAGTAGTTATATCAATATATGATAGTACTTATATAGTATTGCATATATAGCTAATATATCAGATGTATATGTGCAGTCGGCAATCTTATTAAGTAGTTGTATCACACTACATGGTATTTTGCCGATTGTGATTTTTTTTTTCAAAACATTACTATCTCAATATCAAACTATCCAAAACATGATGCTTCTTCTCTTGTTTTTGCTTCTCCTAATAATTATCATCTTCTACTTCCAAGCACAAATATATAGCTAATACATATGATGTGTATGTGCAGTCGGCAATCTTATCAAGCAGTTGTATCACTATACGCATACTTAATGATTAAGGGAGACAAGAATAGTAAAAGAAGCGTAATCATTTCTTAAGGTTGTTTTATCAAGCGGTATTTAATTTATTGATATTCATATTATAAATTTAATTGAAAAGTTACAATAGTAAGTTTCTTTTCTTGTGTGCCTTAATTGCGAGAGATATGACTGTACTCATCAAATAAATTTTTCATGAATCGATTATTGAACAAAGTTTTTAATCACTCATATATATATACACGGAAAGAAACGAGGATGTGCCAGTTATGAAGTGGAATTGTGGAAATACATGACACTCACTGAATAACAACCAACAAACTGACGCATGTAGTTTAACTAATGTAATTATATCAATGGAGTACAAAATTGTTATCGTTTTGTAATTAGGATTACAATTGCCATTACGAGGCCTGTAAAATTATAAACCCTATTTACCTCGATGATCGCAAAATGTATTCTTCTAATCATTATTTCGTTGGTCAATATCATAAAGCATGCAGTCATTCAAAGATATAAAGCAATCACATATTTATACTAGTGCTTGTTGAAAGTTACTCAGAAATCAATAAAGTAAAGGAGGTACTTATCTATGTGTTCTTTATTACGGAATAAAATATGATTATAAATTATAGTACTAATATATTTGAGAGAATCACTAATGATAGTTTTACATTTTTGTATTTCCAGATAATCCTGCACCATACATCTCAAAAGTACTTTCAAGAATCGAGCTTTCCTCATAAATATGATTCTTACCTCATAACATAATTCGAGAGTAGTAACTTAGTTGATAAAGATGAATCAACACCTTTTTTTATTTCATGCGTATTCAACAGTTGTCATTCAAACCGAAATTTTTTGAGTCATTCAAATATGATAGTACCAAATCCCCCAAACACCTTGTAAGGGGCAGCCAAAGTTGCAAGTTATGGTGTATCTAGAATTTTCAGTTTGTTGGTGTGACATAACAACTTAGTAAATAAGACATTTCTCCTCCAATAAATATGAGGTTCGAATCATCATGAAATTAAGTAGATAGAAAACAAATAATCAATCAACATCGTTTCTTTCCTTTTCACACTATCTTGATTAATGTCTCACTATATTTTCTTTTCAAATATTCATATATTGAGTTTAACTTGCGTAGCAAAACAAAAGTCAAAAACTCAAATAACAAAATAAAAAAATTTAATTAAATGGACCGACTATGCAAAAAAATTGACTTTTAATTAGTTTTCGGAATACATAATTAGATAACTTGCTGCAATAATAAATACTTAATAATACTAAAAAAATGAGGATGCAATTGTACTCTCTAATTGTTCCCAATCACTACTTGCGACCGCGAGTGGCAAACATAAAAGAAAAAACAAGAAAAAAAAAACATATAGGTTTAATTCTTTAAATACCTCAGATAAGACAACAAAACACCATTAAAGAAAAAGGAAAATGGAAAAGGAGGTATATCCATGAAAGTAATAGAAAATACCTTTAAGTAAACAAGATCAGTAAATTGGACAGACCCCAAGATTCCAAAATAGCACAATCATGGCACTTAGTAACAAAAATGAAACAAATTAAAATATAGTATTACCTAGGAAGTCCAGCAGCATAAAATGCACCATCTTTGCTTGTCATGCGCTGCGACAAAGCAATTATTGCTAAAGTATTCACCCCTCAAATCGATTCTGCTGCGCATAAAAGAAACGACAATCGCACTATAATAAACAAAACTACATAGTTTAACACAATTAGAAACTCAAAAGGGATTGTTAATTTAGTATTTTGTGTAATCTTTTGTCCCTGTCCCCAGAAGAAATGCAGCGCACACACACACACATTGCACCAAAACACCTATAAAAGAGAGTGTCCTGAGTAGGTAAAAACAGATATCAAAGGCATGGAGGGAGATGGGCTGAGAGCAAAAAGTTTCAGGGACGAAGACTACAACACAAGAAGGGTGTTCCTGAGGAGTTATCCGCTTCACTGGGGCACGGAATCTGAGGCTGAACAAAGCGTTGAAGCAGCAGCAACTAAGCGCAGCAAAGAAGAACCTGCAAAAGTCACAAAAAGAGTAAACGGGGAAAAACCAATTAAGAAGATAGTCCTTGCAGTGGTCCGATGGGGAGAACAGAGGATTCTAGTATTCCGAAGGTTCAAGCATAAGATCACTATTTATGTTGTTAACTGTGTGCCTGTCAATTCAAAGTACCTGCTGTACTGATATCAGTTAAATGAATCAATTGCTGAAATAGCTGATGTTTTTACATATGATCTTGAGCCTTGTGTACTTGCATATATAGAGTGCTAATCTTTATACAACATGTCCAAATATATCAACTTGCAAGGAATCATCCCTTGTCTAGAGCTCATTCTATAAGAAAAAAACAAGCACTTCTAAACCCGAAGTTGTAAGTATCATTGTCTGTATTCTCATCACACAGGGAACTATAATAATTGATGGACTGTGCACTTACTCAAATGAGAATCAGCCAACCTTATGAATTAGAGGAGGATGACAATCAGGTCTATGCCCAACAAATCAACTTAGGCAAAAATATAAAAACAACAAGCCCATGTAGTTATATAAAGTTTCAATCGTTAACCATTGTAAGAATGATTTTAAAGGAGCTGGATGGCGAGGATGGGAAGGAATGGAACTCTCAATTACTATTCATACTGTAAAGATGGTTAAATGAACTTCCAATTTCCTCTGCAAACCAAGGTATAGGCTAACCACAGGCAATTAACACCATGATGTTCCCACAAAACATCGCGCATCATGCTGGCTGATATTTTTTTAAGTACCCAATAAACTCAAATTACACACAAAAAAAGAAGAAGCATCTACTCTTAGAAAAGTACAGTTTTGGAAGAAACACCAGAAAAAAGTACTATGCTACATCTTCCATTCAATTATCATACAAATAGTATCGTAATCCAACTCAAAGTAGTAGAAAATACACCATCCAGAACCAAAAATTCCAAGGCGAATCTCATACCATTCAGCTACATGATAGAATCAGTAATAATGTTTAACATACAGTGATGTCTGTTTAGAAGAAAATTATTGAAACTCCCATTGCGAAGCTCCCCACGGCTACCCAAGGACTGAGTCTCTCACCTGTAAATAGGATCAATTATCGCTTGTTCAGAGCCCGAGTACATTTGAGCCTTTGACATGCATAAAATCTCAAGTTATGAACCATAGTTATTAACCTAATAATAGACCAGGTAGTGGAATTCTTAGTTCAGCAGAGTATAACTTTCACCGGTAATAATTAAAAAACAGAATATGATTTTTAGAATCGATCTATTACTCCTATTATATTAGTTTCACACTAGATATACCCTCAAAAAGACATTACATCCCTCAGAAACCAATATCCTCAAATGATCCAAGGTCTTGGGTTCATAAGAAAGCAAATGCTGGGCTTTTGTGTTTAAAACTTGTAGTGGCATTATCAACTTTATAAAAATTTCAGTCCGAGTGATTTTCCACAACACGCTTTTCTGAATAAACGAGTCCTACAACTCAATCAGCATTGGAAATTATTTATTAGAGGATACCTATTCTAGCAGCTTTCCAGAAAACGCCTCGAAACCTGCCATAACAACAAAAAATCAGAATGGAAGCAGCATCATGTTTTCAGAGACATGACATATAACCAGCCCAGATAGCCAATTAAAAAGTATGATGGCATAAAGGTCCAAAAGATGGTGGACCGGATTTAAAACAATACAATCACAATTTTCTCACTTGCCATTTGATTGTACAGATAACAAGCATTTATCTGGAGTCTAGACTAGATCACCAAAGTCAAAATAACTTTTGCACAGAGAGCAGTCAAATAGCAACAATAAAATCAAAATTTCAAGTTTCTAAACCCTGCTGCAGCAATTGGCCTAACATTACATGTGACAAGTTACTATTGTGTGAAGGTGGATAAATAAATAAGAGCAGCTAACTGGACCAAGTCCAACGGAAACCGCTGACCATTTTATTTGAAACTAGCAGTGAACGTGAAAAAAACTTACCCAGTTCTCTGTTCAAGAAGTGCAGGAAACTGCATCTTCACATATGTGCAGGCACAGATGCCTAACAATACTACTGTCAGGAATGAATGGAAATTGAAGAGAGCCGACTGAAAATTCATTAAGCATAACATCAGAACCCAATATTTATGTAGCTATGAGAATGCAAACAAAGAGTGGTACACAAATATCATATCGTCTTCCAGAAATAAGAAACTCACCATGTTTGTACTATCCTTGCTCAGTTATTTCTCTGCCACCCCGTATATCTAAGGAAGGATGTATAAGACACTCACAGACATAAAGAAATTTCAAAAGGCACACATCAATAGCTAAATAAGAACAAATATGAATATGATATACTATAATTTAGATTTCTAATTCTTAAAGAATCACTAAACAAGTCTGCATATCTCAAACGTTTCATCTGTTGAAAATAAGCATCAATTCGAAATTAAAAATTGGATGTCATTGAAATCATAAATGCGTCCCTTAATTTGTACATGTACATATATATGGAAATCATAAACTATAACGCAACGCTTGCTGATACAAGAAACAATGTGATTGAACACTGACATATATCATGGCAAGATGAGTAAACAGAATAAGAACATTCCAATAAGCGCACCATATAAAGTAAAATCTCAGCAAATGTGGATAATATATATAGATCACACGGCACAACTGCTAAACAGGGAAAGAGATACGCAATCAAATTCTAATAAATAAACCACTAATACAATTGATCAGCACTAGATGCACTTTACCACCAAGGATTTTATTCAAATTTATTAGAGCGCAGGCCGAAAATCTCACATCTTCAAATCAAATATTAACAGAAGGCGAAAAGATCTTAAAGCTATTTGGGGGGAGGGGGGAGAAGAATACCAAATTCTAAACTTTATGAATAGTTAAATTAGATAAAAGTTCGTAACAATATTCAGATTGAAATCACTCCAATTCTCCAAATTCGAACTGAAGCTTCCACTTACCACGAAAATCTGACGCTTGCTCCCGAGCTAAGCACCGGAGACGGGTTTTCTGTATTGTGTGTGTGTGAGTGAGAGAGAGAGAGAGAGACGAGAGACGAGAGGGTGTAGTATAGTACGTCATCTAGCGAATTAGGTCTTGCCACGTCAACGGAGAGTAATTTTTATTCTGATTGGAGGCGCAGAAGATTATAAACTCGCCAGCCCAAAAGGTGGCCCAAATATCCCATTTCGGGCCCTTGGTGGAAATCCCGGCTGTTTCTCTCGATTTGGGCCCTAGCTCAAGCATTTCCCAGAAAACAATAAATGAATAGAAAAGAAGAATAATTACGTGGACCAATCAACGTGAAGAAGTCGTGATTGGCCGGTAGTTTGTGGTTTATCCATACCATTTCCATTTCCATATTGATCACATGACAAATTTTGGATTTAATCGTAGATTGATAACAGTATTTCAGTACGACTTTTCAATAATTAGTGGGAGAAATTCTATAATTTGATATAATAAGCATTGGTTTTGCTTAATTATTCAGACGAATAATGTAGAAAGGCCTCAAAAAGCAGAACTTTATCCAAAGGGAAAAAAAAAGGAATTTAATTACTGCAATCATATTATTTTTTGTTTTTTTGCAGTTTAAAATATAAAAATATCAGAATCGGTTACTGGGCTCTCAAACTACCCTGTCTCTGCTCTGTTCTTCTCTGTTGTTCTATGTTCTTATTTGTTCCTGCGAAATAGGAAATAAAAAGTTACTGAAATTATTACTGACTACTGTAGATAAATTTTGCATTTCTTTGGTGCACTCATCTGGTAAGTTTCAGCTCATGTTCTGTTCATGATTTTATTTGCTTATTGCAGCATAATTTCTTAGATAGATTTCGAAGTTTAATTTTGCCTTGCTTCGTTTGCCCCCATTTGCAAACTCTGATTTTTTTCACCTGATTATATCTATTGTTGAGTTCTTTCAGCGGCAATTGTGTTGAGTTTCTTGAGTTCTAAATCACCTACTATTAGAGAAGCTGAAATTTCCTCATTTTCCCCTAAATTATACTCAGCAGATGTGAACATTTAACATGGCTACGCTATCTCTAATATCTGGCAACTGTGGGAGGGGAAGGGGAGATGGCAATGGCTTGATTTGGCATTTCTCGAATAAGTTTTTGGCTGGTGATGTTCATGGAAGGCTGAGACTGCGGAATTTCGAAGCTCCGAGGTTAGGATATCATGGGAGGAATTTTCGAGTGGTGGCTGGTGTTAGGAAGGGGAAGAAGCACGACTATCCGTGGCCGGATAACATTGATCCGAATAGCAACGCGCCGCTCACATATCTCTCCCACTTCAAGCCTTTGGAGGAGAAGCCTAAACCTGTCACTCTTGCCTTTGAGAAGCCATTGATAGATTTGGAGCAGAAGATCATTGAGGTTGTTGTTGTTGCATTCTTGTAGTGACTCTATAGCTAGAATTCTGGTTTTAGTCCTATGTTTTTAAGGTTGGTTTTGGGAGTGATGATGATAGTGATTATTTTGTTTCTTGATTTGTATGTAGGTTCAAAGAATGGCTAGTGATACTGGATTAGACTTCACTGACCAAATCAAAGCTTTGGAAATGAAGTATGAACAGGCAGGTTTTGAATGTGAACTGACTGATTTGGATTCTGTGTTTTAGTTTCTGGACTCTGGACTCAATTGATGTTGTGTTTTCTGCCCTTTTTTTGCAGGCTTTGAAGGATTTATACACACATTTGACTCCGATCCAGCGCCTGAGCATTGCTCGACACCCCAACAGGCCCACCGTGCTTGATCACATCTTGAACATCACAGAGAAGGTGCATTTCTAGATCATTAATTTCCTTGCATTGAAAGTGTGCTGATGTAAAAAATGGAGACTTAACTGGATATGTTGTTGAAAAAGTGGGTGGAGCTCCATGGGGATCGCGCAGGTTATGATGATCCAGCCATTGTGGCCGGTATAGGGAGCATAGAGGGCCGGAGCTACATGTTCATCGGGCACCAGAAGGGACGGAACACCAAGGAGAACATCATGCGCAACTTTGCCATGCCAACCCCCCATGGGTGAGTTCAGATACCACCTTGTTTCTCCTTAAAACTCGGCTACTTACACACCACACAACAATGCAGTTATAGGAAGGCTTTGAGAATGATGAGATATGCTGATCATCACGGATTTCCCATTATCACATTTGTTGACACCCCGGGGGCCTTTGCTGATCTGAAATCTGAGGAGCTAGGACAGGTCTTTGACGTGTATTCATGTATTTATCTGAATGCGTTTTCTGCTAGCGATACTGATTAGATTCTTGGTGCAGGGTGAAGCAATAGCCTACAATTTGAGGACAATGTTTGGCCTTAAAGTTCCAATCATCACAGTAGTGACCGGTGAGGGTGGCTCAGGTGGCGCCCTTGCAATCGCGTGTGCCAACAAGTTGTTGATGCTTGAAAACTCAGCATTCTATGTTGCAAGGTCATAATCATGAATTCTGTTGCACTAATTTCTGCTACTTTCTATTAGATTAATAATTGTGACCTAATTGTGACCTTTGCTACTCATAAGTGTCATCTTCTCTCGCTCTAAACCGTCCTCTCATTCTCGTTCTCTCCCATCTGCCAGTCCGGAAGCTTGTGCAGCTATATTATGGAAGTCATCCAAGGCAGCTCCTAAGGTATATGTTGATGTAAATGACTAAATATCTATCTTGGGCTAAACTTTTTCACAATTATTATCTGAGTAAAATAAAATTAATTAGGCAGCTGAGAAGCTGAGGATTACTGCTCAAGAACATTATAAGCTCAAGATAGCAGATGCAATCATTCCGGTAAGCAACATAGTTCCTATTGCATACTCTCCGGAAAAAAAAAATAATAAGAGAAGATAGAAAAGTGACTAAAATTAAGCAACCAAAATTTCAGGAACCTCTAGGTGGTGCACATGCTGATCCTTTGTGGTCATCTCTGAGGATCAAAGATGCCATTCTCCAGGAAATGGAGGTACCAAAAATAAACCTTTGTATTTTGGCAGTTTAACTGCTCCAAACGCCTTTCTTGAGCTCGTTGGATGCAGGAGCTGACAAAGATGACGACAGAGGAGCTGCTTGAGCACCGGAGGCTCAAGTTCCGGGTCATTGGAGCAGGAGGGTTCAAGGAAGACCCTGATCTGGAGCCTGAGAGGAAGCGAAATATGAAGGTATCTGAGGTGGGTGCACCGAGGTTCAAAGACATAGAATCCGAGATTGATGATCTCAAGAATACCATACTCGAGGCAAAGGGGCCGTCTGATCCAATCACGGTTCAGAAGCTGGAGAAGCTCGAAGAAGATCTTGACAATGAGATGACAAAGGCATTCATCTCAATGGGGTTGGCTGATAAAATTGAGTCCCTCAACTTGGAGTTAGCTAGGTCTCCGAATCCTGATAAGGCCCTGAATGAAGATTTGAAGGAGAGGGCAGATGAGATAGTGCAGGAGATCAAGAGGAATCTGGCGCGCCCTGGCGCATATCTTGTCCTAAAGGGGAAGCTCCAAACACTCGAAATCGCTAACAAGCTCCTTGAGGCGAAAGCAAGCAGTGAGAAATTGAAGATTGAGCTTAACCAGAAGCTTTCACCAGAGATCAAGCAAAAATTTGAGGCTTTGAAGAAGGCTAGGGAGAATCTAGCACGCGGTGATGCATTGGACGAGGATCTTGCATCAGAGGTTGAGGAGGCGAAGGAAGAGCTTGAGGAGGTTCTGAGATCGGCCAAGTTGGAGGTTGTTGGAACGACGAAAAGGGAGGCCTTGAATCCACTTCATGAAGTGAGAGAGGAGATGGCAAGGCTCGACAGAGAGATAAAGGAGGAAATCAAGAATGTGATTGATAAAAAGGGGCTTGGTTTGAAGATTGATGAGCTGAGAGAAGAAGCTGTGAAGGATCCTAATTCGGAGAAAGTGAAGAAGATGGAAGCAGAGATAAGGGAAGAGATTGCAGCTGCACTTGTTGGAAGCCCTCTTAGGGAGAGGCTTGAGAGTTTGAGGAGGTTGCAAGGAGAGTCACCCGACACGGGCGCCGTGCAGGAGCACGTTGCCCACAACAATGGGACTGCTTGGGTCTAGTTGATGGAGTGAACGATCTTAGTTATGAATACGTGCATTGTTGTTGTTGTTGTGTGTGATTCGGGGATGTTGCCGTTTCTTGGAAATTTTGTATCAGCATGAGTATTTATGTTTTACTAAAAAGTTACTCCATATTATGAGAAATTAATTAAACTCGAATGTTTAAAGTTCCTCAGCCTTTTTATTTAAAATGATAATAGAATGCATATTTGTGCCTTTTTGATACATGTTAATCCAATATTCCAATCAATTAAATTTTATTCAAATTTGATTACACTTAATGATAAATAGATTGAATCATTTTGAAAAAGAAAAACACTTTTTGATGCTTTATGTTTTCATATTTAAACTTAAAATACCTAAAAAGCTTAATTTATAAAGTGTAGGGCATCGTGTTTAATAATCTCAAAGTGTAGACCCATTTCAGCAAATAAAAAAATATCTATCTCGCCCTAGAGTGGTCACATCTGTGTAGACTTCGCATTACTCTCTTTCAACGCTCGTTTTCTAAGCCCTAGCTTCAAAAATCTCAAGATTAATTCCTCAATTTAACCTGCAATTTACATTTTGGTAGTTTTTAGAACCTTTTGTAACGTAGATCGTTCTGTAGGTTGAGCTTCTGTACAAATTTCTTAGCAATTCGTAGATTTGTACGTAAATTTTGCCGATTTATTTTGTCGTGTGGTTAAATTTCTATCCATTAGCTACAACTAGGTCCGTGCGATGAGTTCACGAGCGAGGTACCCGCCGCCGGGTATGGGAGGAGGCAGAGGAGGCTCCGGCGGAGGTGGAATGAACCAGTACGGTGGAGGTGGGAGTGGGATGAACCAGTACGGCGGTGCAAACCCTAATTTTCAACCTAGATTTTACAATCAACAGTATGTGCAGAGGAGTCAAACGCAGAACTTTCAGAATAATCAATCGATGCAAAACCCTCAGCCGCAGCAATGGCTGCGAAGGACGCCGCCAGCGGACTCCTCCGCTGATGAGGTTGAGAAGACTGTACAGACAGAAGCTATTGATTCGAGGTCAAAATAAAATTTCGTATTAGTTTCGCTTGAGATTTTGAATGATAATCAGCTGATACTAAACATATGCCAGTGTAGAGGATTGTTGTTAATGATGTGTAGGAAATTAGGCATTGTTAATTCAAGGTAGTATTTTAACTAAGAATAATCTCGGAAGATCGACTTGCTAGAGATGCTCATATGATCCGTAGCGTGTGTTTGGTCTCATATCTTTTTTTGCTCGGGTCATTTACTTGGTTTTTCCCACATTTCTATATGTTGGTATTCTTCTAATGCATAGTTTTATTTAAGTTGCATTACTGGCTTTTTTTCTGAATCAGTTCGCAAGATTGGAAAGAACGATTGAAATTACCCCCACCAGACACCCGATATAGGACTGAGGTAAGGTTTCTGGAATTGCATTGTATGGTTAATGTATTGTTGGAATTGGTAATGTTTCTTCCGCATGAGGCTCTCACAGAGCAAGACTCATGTGTGCGTGCTTACTCCCATTTTACAATAGGTTTATTTATAAAGTTGGTTGTTTTCTACTGGGACTTTTATGATGTCACAGCTGATTCAATCCTGTCGAGTAATAACACTATGCAGGTTGGCTTAGACTAAGACTAGTTATGGGCTCGATCATGACATGATTATAAACCTATAACACTACCTTAATGATTTCCTCACTCTTTTACACAATTTACCTGGTGTTGCCATCTTTTCAAATTATATAGCTTGTCTGTTTGGAGATATCACTTGCTGCCACTTCTATCCTGGCTGAGTGTAATTTAAAAATAGAAGTATGTTGGCTGGACAGAAAAACTTGTACTGTATATCTTTAACTGAACAAGTTTGAGATGAATGTTGTTGTTTAGTTTTAGGTTCTAGGTGATGGCTTATATGCAATTATGCATATATTTTGCCATTTATTTCAGCATTTTGGTACTGTAGTGCTGCATAACTAGTACCCTTATTGCTTTTTTTTTTGTCTTTCAGGATGTTACAGCTACCAAAGGAAATGAATTTGAGGACTACTTTTTGAAGCGTGAGCTACTAATGGGAATATATGAGAAGGGTTTTGAAAGACCATCTCCTGTCCAAGAGGAGAGTATCCCTATTGCTCTCACGGGAAGTGATATATTGGCCAGGGCCAAAAATGGAACTGGGAAAACGGCTGCCTTTTGCATTCCTGCTTTGGAGAAAATTGATCAAGATAAGAACTGTATTCAAGGTTTGACTCGCACTGTTTGGTTTCCTGCAAATGTATATGGCCTTGTCTCTATGACCACAAGTATTTAACTTTGTGCTTTCTAACTGAGCACAAGAGAAATGTGGTGTATGGATTTATAATTTGTATTTTCCTGTAATGTATAAGTTGTTGCAAATGAAATGTTAAGATGCATGAAGATGGATAGTGAATATGTGCAATTTCTTTTTAAGTCTTTGACTCTTTGTTAATACTGGATGTGTCATTCATGGAATCATTGGCTACACTAGATCCCTATTTTAGCAGCTAATTCTTGCATAAGACCATTTTGACATTTCAATTTTCCTTTATTAATGCATATACTATCTTCCAATATATATACTATGTCGTGCCAATTTCCATACGCATAATCAATCTTCAGTAAGCTTTAGTTATATTTTCTCAATATTTGGTTTTAAGCTGTTTTTTACTCTGTTCTTGTTTGTTGTTCTTGTTTGCAGCTGTTATTCTTGTCCCAACCAGAGAATTGGCTCTTCAAACGTCACAAGTATGTAAAGAACTTGGGAAGCACTTACAAATTGAAGTCATGGCTACTACCGGTGGAACTAGCCTAAAGGATGACATAATGCGGCTGTATCAGCCAGTTCATTTACTTGTTGGGACTCCTGGAAGAATTCTTGATCTTTCTAGAAAGGGGGTTTGCCACTTGGATGAGTGCAATATGCTTATAATGGATGAGGTGAGTATTCTAGGAATATTTTTTAACTGTTATTTGCTCATGCATTTTGAATTGGAATACTATTTATTATCCTCTTGGTTTTGGGTTTTGTTGCTACATTTTCACTGCTAAGAGCATCTCCATCCATTTATATCAAACTCAAACCCATTTCAGCGTAAACGTCACATCAAATAGTATTTTACTCCAACCATTTATACACCAAAACTCAAACTTAAAAAGAATATTCTCTATCCACTCACTTTTTAGATTCACAAAATCTCATAAGTGATTTGGGTATGTTATAGTGTAAACCCAAAAATAGGTATACTTATTTGTCAAAAACCCAAAATGAGATGGGTTTTGAGGCACCATTGGAGCTATTTTCTTACTATATTTTGGGTTTAGGAGTATCATTGGAGGTATTATGATCTGTCATTGTAACATTTCAAGCATTTGATTATCAGCATGTATAAAGTGGGTCACTCTTACCCTTGTGCTAATATCTTTCAGGCAGATAAGCTTTTGTCTCCGGAGTTTCAGCCTTCTATCGAGGAGTTAATTAGCTTCTTGCCTACAAATCGTCAGATCCTTATGTTCTCCGCCACATTCCCTGTCACTGTAAAAAACTTCAAAGATCGATACCTACGTAGGCCCTATATCATCAACCTCATGGACGAGCTAACCCTGAAGGGTATAACCCAATTTTATGCGTTTGTGGAAGAAAGGCAGAAAGTTCACTGCCTCAACACACTCTTTTCTAAGGTTCTAATCTCATTTATGTATGCACATATACATATATTACATAGTTATAAAGACATGTTTATAATTACATGTTTCTTGAACTTGACTAGTTTATCATTTTTGCAAACAGCTTCAAATTAACCAGTCAATCATTTTCTGCAATTCCGTGAATAGAGTTGAGCTTCTTGCCAAGAAAATCACTGAACTTGGGTATTCATGTTTCTATATTCATGCTAAAATGCTCCAAGATCATCGCAACAGGGTATTCCATGACTTCCGTAATGGTGCCTGCAGAAATCTAGTTTGCACTGGTTTGTTTTTTAGACCTCAGTTTTCTGAATTCTTCTTAGTCAGTTTTGTTTTGCCTGAAATCATGTTTACCTTTATCTATTCCACTGATGATCATGTCAAAGTACTATTTTTGCTCTCTAACTTTTTTTCATCTTGTAATTTAACCTTATTACTGATTCAATATTTTTTTTATGGAATAACATATTGCGAATGTGCTTAGAATATTAATACTTTTTCTCTTTGTGTAGATTTATTTACAAGAGGTATAGATATTCAAGCAGTTAATGTTGTCATCAATTTTGACTTCCCTAAGAATTCTGAAACGTATTTACACAGGGTATGTTGATTCTTTTAGTTTATCCTCACAAATATGTTTCTGTATTGATTATCTTATTGCTATTATTGCTATATGCCAGGTTGGTCGATCTGGAAGGTTCGGGCACCTTGGTTTAGCTGTGAATCTGATCACATACGAGGATCGATTCAACCTGTATGATTCATTTTTCAGTTCCCTTGAACTAGTTTACCAGGTCATGTTTTTGGAGAGGGCTTTCTCTTAATTATTCCATCACTTTTCAGGTATAGAATTGAGCAAGAACTAGGGACTGAGATAAAGCAGATACCTCCACATATAGATCAAGCTATATACTGTATGTGAGATGTGGTTGTGTCATCGGCTATCATGGTTGGAATGGGGTAAAGCTGGTGAGTTTTCAATCAAACCCATGTCATAGTTTTCTACTTGAGATTATCTGCAAATGTCTGTACTTACGCAAACTTATCTGTCCTATTTATTGATTGCCGTCGTCTTTGTGTGGCAGCGACATTTGTCGTCTTTCTATAGCAGCGACGTTTGTCCCACTATGGAACTTGCGCGTTCAATCAATTGCCCATCGGAGATTTATCCTAAATCGTATCTTATTATTTGTCACAGAAGACTTGCTTAAAAGTTTGAGCTCTATGTCAGGACCTGCTTTTCTGTATGTTCAATCCCTAATAAAAATATTTACTTCGTCTCTGTTAACAACGTTACTGGTTATTTTTCTTAATCAGCAGTATCTCTTTTCTTGTTTTTCCATATTTTTTGTGAGTTCAGATTATCTTTTCCATATTATCAGTTTTTGTTTGATTTTTTGTACTATGGTTATCTGCCAACAAAAATACTACGTTGTCTCGGTGCATCCGTGCATATTTATATCCACTTTATTCAGAGTTGAGTGTTGTTAGATTTAAGGGATGGGAGATGCAAAGAAGAAGAAGAATTGAACATGAATTAGAATGGAAAAAAAGTGCTGTAGTTTAGATTTGATGTTTAGATAGAAATATTTATTTAAATACTATTACATTACTTTTTTTATTTTAAGATATACTGATTTAAGTTAAATTAAAAGGAAAAAATGGTAATGAGGCGTAGGACCACAAATTAAGCAGAGTGCTTTAATAACTAATCAAATTATATAATGGTGCAAAAGGAATAAGAGTGAACAATTAAAATCGAACATGAATGAGACTTAGATTTTGATGATGACAAAGAGATATACCCCATATAAAGTCATAAGCCACATCTTATTAGCAAAAGCGAAAGAGGATGATGAGTTGTTGAATTATTACAATCACAAATATCTCAAAAAATCACTTCTTGTGGAAGTCGGAGTCCTTTACTATAGTGACTGGGCAGGTTGCAGTTGAAATCACGTAGTTCGTCACGCTTCCAAGAATTATCCTATCCATCCACAATTAAACAATAAATCCAACGATAAAGAAATCTATTCCATTCAATCCTTCAAGAATACTATGAGAATAATGTTAGCTTAGGTTAGGTGTATTACAAACATTCCCTCCTTTATTATGGTGGAGTATAGTATTATTATTAAATGCGTGCATTCATTTATTTTATTTGAAAAGAAAATTGTTTGCAATTTGGTAACGATTGGAGTGACGGTGACCTAACAATTTGAAAATCATACAAAGTTACAAACTAGAAAAATCGTGTAATTCCACTTTGTTTCGGCCTAATTTTGTAATTATCTGCCTAAAATATCCAAATTTTGACTTCTACCTACTAAAGAGATACGTAAAGTAATAACCACCGATGCAAGTTCATCAATAGATTAATTTTAATTGAGCTAAAATGTGATAAATCAGAATAATTTTATGAAAATTTCCAAAGCTAAAACATAGGAGTAGTAAATAAAAAGAAAAATACCTCTTGATGGTGCTGAGGCCCCTGCTGCCCATAACCAATGAATCGAGCTTCATATCTTCAGCAGCTTCGCAGATCTTCTCTCTCGCGTCTCCCCAAAACAACTTCGTCACCACAGTTATCTAATCAATTCATCAAACACATTTCATTATCAAAAATCAAGTATTGAAAACTTCAAAACAAAAAAAAATCTCTAAATAGAGAGAGATAAGAGAGAGAGTGATAACCTCTTTTTGCCTAGTAGCAGTGTCCAGCATATCGAGAAGTTCGATATCAGTAGGCACATCGTACTTCTTCATCACCTCAGGCACACGAAACTCCGACAACGGAATCAGAGCTACAATTTCACCGAATTAATGAGGAAAAGAGTCGAAATCGAAGCATATATACGATCTAAGATCGGAGAATGGAAGGAAGCTTACGAGAACCGGATTCCGCCCAGAGCTTGTTGCGCGATTCATCGGAGGAGTGAGATTTGATGTGGATGATGTAGAATGTGTCGCCTTTGTCGGCGAGATTGTCGATCGACCACTGCAGCGCCGCCTTGCTGCTCTTGGAGAAATCCATCGCCACTCCGATTTTCCTGTCTTTCACCATTTTTCTCTCTCTAGATTTGGATTTTGGATGGAATGAAATGAGGGAGGGAAGAGCACAACAATTGCGTGAGCAAACAAAAAAGCTAAATAAACAGATTTATAAGTGTGGACTCGACTTTTCAGTAGGGAATACCGTGTGCTAAGCTCATTGTAATTACTCTCTAATAAATGTCATTATCATTAATATTAAATGCAGATAAGGAGGCATCTATCTAAATGGAGACCGTGTGGGGCCAGTTTTAAGAATTCTTGAAGGATATTTTAATAATTGTATAACATAATTGTATACAGTAGTATTTTTAAATATGATTATTTGATTAGCGAAATTTGATAAATTGGAATTTGTCTCATGGTGAATAACTGATAATCTCACAATTAATTCATTTGTGTTTATAAAATATAATAAATATAATAACATAAGTAAATATTGTTACAATTTTTTATTTTCAAATGAAACTTCCATAAGAAAATTGTGGTTATAAGCCAATACAAATACGTTGAAAAATACACCTTCCATTAAATACTCCTTCCATCCCAGTATTGTTCTGGCTCGAATCCGTTTGATCTCAGTATTGCTTATGGGTCGGATCATGTAATATTTTATTTTGTTGCACTTTCGGTCAAAAAATTTCATGTGACAATGTATTTCAGTTAATCTTCAAGTGCTAAAATTTGGATTCTTAAATTTTGAAATCTATTTTTTCTTATTTTACTTTAACGATGTGAATAAAATTTGGAGGTCAGAAGTCAGAAGTGGGAGAAACCTTTCTAACATAATGAACAGAACTAAGCAAATTGGTTGACACATATTCGAAGATAAAGTAAACGAAGCTTCCTTGCTTCTTCCTTTGTCCATTCCAATTTCTAACTTAATAAACACAATTACACATGCCAAAGAATTTGATCAAGTTTTAGATATTTTATTGTAATGAATAATTAACAATATTATCAACAGATTTAGCTTGATCATGATTACAATATTTAACTATAATTTCATATTATATTCCTATTCGATAAGAATAGGTCTATCCGTCTATAGGATTGGTGAACTAAGAAATTGTTCCTAATAATTTCGCAAGAACGTACGGATAATTGATTGATTTATATTTTTTTTTATGTTGAGATTATATGATTGAAATTAAATGCAAGACCTTACTCGAAATTAATTTGTAGACTCAAGTGAAGAATGTTGTGGGCCGAATAAATTTTTATATAAATGAATGGGCCTTTTGAATTGAACTGGATGCTGTGAAGATTGTGAAGGCTAGCCTTGAATCGATCCAACTACTAGCCCAATACGTAATTAGAGTAATATTTATATTCTATATGTCCCTATCCAATTAATGACAAACATACTAGATAGTAACAAAGGTTAGTGACTATATAATTTGTCAAAGATAATCAATATTTTTAACTATATAGAATAGAGGCAACATCTTTTTTTTTAATAAATTTTGTCAAAGGATCATTTTAGGTCCATGAACTTTGAAAATATCATTTGAGGTCCATTATTTATGGATTAATATCATTTGAAGTACCTTTTTACTATTTTCAAGTTTTTTTTGGATGAAAATACCCTCAATACCTTAAATGGTACTCCTTCCGTCCCACTTAAAATGCAACATTTGAAAATCGGCACGGGATTTTATGTAGTGTTGTTTTGTGAGTTAATGAAGAGAGAGTAAAGTAAGAGAGATGAAAAAGTAGAGATAGAGTTGTTTCCATTTAAGGAAACGTTTCATTTTTAATGGGACAACCAAAAAAGGAAAACTTTGCATTTTTAATGGGACAGAGGGAGTATATATTCTTAGAGCATCCACATCCGTGCTCTTAGCTAAGAGCACGGAAGTGGGCCCGGACCCACTTTTAATCCTTGTCCTTAGCTAAGAGCACAACACCCACATCCGTGCTCTTAGCTAAGGACAAGCTCAAGCCCACCGTTCTATTATTCAATTTAAATAAAAACATTTTCACAATATTAAATTACATTAAAAATTTAAAATTACATAATTAAAATCCTAAAATATAAAAATTACATAATTAAAATCTTAAAAAATAAAAATACATAATTAAAATCCTAGAAAATAAGAAAATACATAATTAAAATCCTACAAATAAAAAATTACACACGTGGAAACTAGTCTTCAAACCCCTATTGCATCTTGAGACCCCGGATCATTTGCTCATGTGTTGCAAGTTAATCCGGAGTCATCTTAGACGTATCGTTCAAATAGAGTTGACCCAAGAGGGTCCACAACTTGTTGCTCGGGGGTGGAGGAGGTACAAAGGGAGAAGGGGCGGGGGCGGATGGAGTCGAGGCGCGGCGGCGGGTGGTTGTCGCCTTCTTCTTTCCCTACGGCCGGCGGGAACTGCTCGGGCCAGCGTCGGGGCTACCCAAGTTAGCTCCGGCAAGCTGGGTAGCCACATCATCGAAGGCGCCGTCGGATTGGGCTACCGACCTTGACCGTTTGCTGGAGGAGCTAGAGGAGAATGATACTACGCCGCCCCTATACTTCGGATGTTGGCGCCCCTCCTGCCAACAATCGAGGTACTTGAACTCCATGCGTTGGTAGGTCGCCAAGGCGGCAGTGAAGATGTCGAGATGGGTGATCGCCGAAGCCGGACATTGTGTAGTGTGGTGGGAATTTAGATAAGAGAATATGAGAAAAAAGTTGAGAGAATGTAAATGATAGAATAGATGAGAATGTGATTTTTTTGTGTTGAAGTGGGGGTATTTATAGATGAAAATGTGAATTTTGGGGAAAAAAATTGAAAAATAAATTAAAAGTGGGTAGAAAACGGATATAATTTTTTGGGAAGTGGGAAAATATATATTTTTATTTAAAAACATTTTTTAAAATAAATTTCGAATTTTTTTAAAAAAAATTAAAAAATTGAATATGCCAACGGCTATGCCGTTGACCAATTAGAAGACGCCACGTAGGGCTACTCAGCGGCACGGACGTGCTATTAGCTAAGGGCAGCGTCGTGCCGCTGGCACGGACGGACAGCTCGCAGCGGTGGACGAGGTCGTCCTTGGCGCTGGCACGGACGGACGACGTTTTGAGCACCGCTGCAGATGCTCTTAATAAACTTATCATATACTCATATTTTTTTTAAATATCTTTACAATATATTTTTGACGAATTTTCTAAATGTGATTTGATCTTCAATATTATCACTTAATTTTGTGACATGCAAGTAAAATTGCTTCTTCAATTTTTTATATTAAAGAATTTTAAAATTGAATAAAGAACTTTTTTTAATAATAAAAAATTAAATAAGGATATTTTCTTGCATGTCACAAAATTAAGTGATAATATTAAAGGTTGAATAAAGAACTTTTTTTTAATAATAAAAAATTGAATTAAGATATTTTCTTGCATGTCACAAAATTAAGTAATAATATTGAAGGTCAAATTACATTTAGAAATTCATCAAAAATATATAGTAAAGATATTTATAAAAAATATGAGTATATGATAAGTTTATTAAAAATATATACCCTTAAAGATATTGAGGGTATTTTCGTCCAGAAAAACTTAGAAATAGTAAAAAAATACTTCAAATGATATTAACTCATAGTTGATGGACCTCAAATGATATTTTCAAAGTTCACGGACCTAAAATGATACTTTGACAAAGTTCGTGGAACAAAAAAAATGTTCCCTCTATAGAATAATAGTAATTATTTTAATAATATATACAGAGTATATCTATATACTTCTTCCGTCCCAAAAAAATATGAACATTTGGGATGACATGAAAATTAAAGCATAATTTGTAAAGTAAAAGAGACGAGAAGAAGGGTAATTAAAATAATGTTAGTGGATAGTGAGATCCACGTTATTATTACTGGTTAATGATGGAGTCTAGTAGTATAAGTTGTAAATAAATTGATGTACATGAGTAATGAGTTTGAGAGAACATTCCATAAATGAAAATGAAATATTTCACTTTTATCATAATGGGTAAGTTGACCCCACATTCCATCAATTTATTTCATTCACATTATTATTAGTTTATTACTATAAAACTAATAGCGGGACTCATATTCCACTTAACTTATTCAAGTCATTTTTCTTCGGTATTTCTTAAAATCAGTACCATTTAACTAAATAAAAATCCTATTGGAGGACGGATGGTGTACTACTTAGTCGTTCGTCCACAAAAAGGAGTTATATTATAGATTTGATTTCATTATTCAGATACTCTTGTACTGATAATATTTCCACTCTTTTTTATCTATCATTTTCATAGTCTGGTTACACATACATGTAATGTAACCACGCTCCCACACTCCCACTTCTCTTTGTTAGCAGAAATATTTTGTTGGTTCAGATCTAACAGAATGGATGGAATTCCATGTGCAATTTCCCATTTAAACCAACAAATGTTTGGCACTTTTTGTAGATTTGTTTGACAAGAATTCATTCCTTCATTCATATAGTATAAGCATACAACGTGGGATGGAGTAAACATTCATAAAACCAACGTGGCAGGTGCAACCACTTCCATTTTCACTATCCAAGAAGATGATGCATGAATTAATGTTTCCATTTATGAAACATTAGTGCTTTGGCAATTCCAATTCCAACTATTGTGCCTCCGAATCCCATCTCCATATATATCATACTTGTATATATAATATGTATATGTATCCTTCCACAATCAATGGTATATTCATGAGTGAGTGTGTATGATATTTCGATCAATTTGAGTTTACATTCTATAAAAAATTATAATTTGGAATCCACTTGGATTGGACAAGAATACGGTCCGATGTATAAATACTATAATCAATTAATCAGTGAAATGGTCTAATTACCTTTCAATTATAAAAATTAAATGCTTTAAAAGTAATTACTCAGTAGCATCTTTTATATTCCAATTGAAGTTTTGCCAGAAAAAAGTTTTATTACTCTCATACCAGCACATCTTTATCGGTGCAAGAAATTATTGTCTCAAAACATCATCGTCAGTTACACACTTAGACTAACATATAGGCAATTATTATTCACATCTTAAAAACCAATAATCAAGGACAATTTAATTATAACTAAGACTATAGTAAACGACATAAATATGAAAAAATATGTAGTTTAGTATTTCCATCACATAAAAATAATAATGGCTCGCTTCAAAAGTTTGTAGATGCCATAAGAAAACGGGATGGGGGCTTTTTTAAAAATCAATTTTACAAATTAATTAATATTATTTGAGCATTGAAGGTCACTTCTAATTTTGAGCACAACAATGAGAACTATACAAAATCCAAATTATAATTTTGCGGCAAAATTCGTTTTGACGAATAAATTAGTGGCACTAATCTTGCAGCCATGCATGTGATTAATGGTCCCTGCAAAATGATAATTAAGGGTGACAAGAGTAATTACATCATGGACAGAATAGAACATTTCGAATCATAACATATGTATTATTGTTTATTACAAATCTAAAAATAGTGTAGCATGGCATAATTAGTGCTTCAAATCATTACAGGGATTAATTTTGTGGGACAACTTAGCTAGCTCTTGACATGGCATAAATATCATTGGAACCCCCACTATACAACATAAGATATGACTCATCAAATATCTTTATCCATTTCAAGTTAATATCTGTCACGTCATGACTAGTTCACATGAAAAATTAGTACTACCAAATTATGGGTTGTCTGGTGCTAAATGGAGTTTATTATATAAGCAAATTAGAGTTACTAATTGGTTGTCTGGTGCTAAATATTACTCCCCAACCATATAAACAAAGCTAGTAGACTAAAAATATAGATACAATCTACACTACTAAACATGTTTGCTTCCCGTGGATAGGTTCTTATTTATAAGGTTATATATTTATAAAAAAATGTAAATTCTAATTAAATTCTAGTCGATAGTAAAAATTAAAATACCATTATTTTTACCATTCTAAAAAAATATTAAAACGCATAAAAATGACATGAATTTTAATGTGCAGTTAATAAGTCAAAGATATAGAAGAAAAAGTGAATGCAAATTATTAGTGAAGATTGAGACACGCATCTTTAAAAAGAAAAGTATTTTCTATAATATAAATTGTTATTTTTATTGGACATCCTAAAATGATAAAAGTGGTCTATTTTTATCAGGATTGAGTATCATTTTTATCAATTTTACTAGATAAAATATTTTAATCTTATATTTGTTATTGTTAATTTGGTGTGTTTGTGTCAAACTAATGACATAATTGAGTTATTTGCTAAATATGTTTGACAAAAATGATAAAATTTGCTAACAATAGTTTCAATGTCACATTAGATGCAACTTCATCCAAAGTAGACCACGCTAGAAAAATGAAAAAATGATTAAATTTTACTCATTTTACGATTAATTTTTAAAATTGAACAATGATAAACTAGAAATTATATTTTTCTGATAATTTACCGGTATTATTTCCAAACCCAGTGTAAACAATTAATATATTATATTATATAATAAAAAAAAATGCCAACCTAGTTTTTTATCAATTGAAATGGATTAGCATTTACAAAGTAAAAGGTGTGCGAAATGATGCAACGGCGGATAATCATAATTCTATTGAATTGGTTGGGAAAAAAATTGTGTTTGCATTATTTCAAATTTTGAAATCATATTGAATCCACGAAGATTATTCAATTCTTGAAATCATAGTGAATCTATGAAGATAGAAATATGGAATCAAATCAAAAATAGTGACCTAACAACCAATATTATTAGGTATTAGTATTACCCTTATCTTGATTTTATTCTACCTTTGCTTTCCTTGATAAGTGCAATTTGCACTTATCCTCTCAGTATAATAATATTTTAAACAAAAATGGACCCGCTTTTTATTAATTAAATCCATAATGTCGTGCAATTTGTCAAGAGAAAAGAAAAAGAAAAACGACATACCAAACTAAGATTAATAAGGAATGTCTCCAATTTGGTCAAAAGTTTAGCATTCATTTTATCACTGAAGATTAGCATAGATTTATGTGAATCTTTTAATCATTGCGAAATATTTTTGTCGTCCACGCTCAAGAAACTCAATTTATTTGCTTATTAATTACTCCATTATAATATTATCCCTTGATAGAGAATCAACATTCACTGCTTGGTGCGTATTTCTTAATCTTAATAAATAGTACAAGTAATAAAATAAAGATTACTGCTGACTTGATTTAATACACAAATATGAGAAAATCTGATTTGCAGGATTACATTTAGTATACATATTAGTGGTATTTTACATAATGACTACATGCACTATAATATTTTATTGATAATGGTTGACCATTTTGATTTAGGATAACTATGATCGATGATTTTCGCTGGGTTAAGATATAAGTAGGAGATTTATAATTAATAATCATCATAGTCGGAAATCGAATCAAAGCTATATAGTTAAGTTATAAGCAATAAAATTATATTTTGCCTCCAACTTATCAAAATTAGAGTTTTTGGATGTGAGGGTGGAGTGTGTAAAATGTAAATTATGACACAAAAAATATAAATATAGAAATTTTTAAAAATGGCTCAATATCACTATTCTCCCATATTGATTGGTAGTGTAAACTTTTATTGGTTCTATATATCACTCCATGATTAACTGCGAATTATATTCGAAGCCAAACTGCTGAAAACTCATATCCTAATTGTATGTGCGATTATTTAGTGTTTAAATATTTAAGAATCAAACAATTCACAAATAACTCAACACATTATATGTTGTAATAATAGTTCACATAAATAATCCTCAGACATCAAGTACTCCTAGTTCCCAATTATATTCTTTTCATAAGTACGTTTTTTATATTCGAAATTTCTGGAAAAGTAAATTGTTGATTGATAGTAATTGTTTTTTTTTCTTTTTAATGATTAATTAGTATTCCAAAGTCAACTGCTGGTGGGTCCCACACTTTGGATGTGGTAGTTTTGTGGCGGTCCATTCTTAACCAAAATTGTGTAGTAAGTTTTCAGTCCGACTTCAATAAAAATCTTATTTTGAAATTTCTAGCCTTAACAATTAAGCAAAAGGGATTTTGGGAATTTGTTGTGGTGAAATTTATAGCCTTAGAAGAAATTTCCAAGAAATAAGACTTAATCGGTGAATGGATAATTTATTTCCAAGCAAAAGTAATCGATATAATTTAACATCGAAATTAACCATGCACGTGAGTTTGTTGTGTCTGCAGAGATCAATACACGAACAACAATTAATAATTTTCATGTAATATATGACCTCATTTTACCTCAAAATACACATAAATCAAATAGTTTTCTATACGATGTACCGCTAGTCCATCTTTACGAATAATACAAAATAATATTTAGAGTTGTCAAAATCATCGAGTTGGTAAGATATTTTTGCCTAATTCAAACACTTATCATCGAGTTGTGTATACTTTCTATTCTCTAACACAAAAGTAGTGAAGGTTAGGTTATTATATGATTTTAAGTGAATACTAGTACTACTACTATATCGTGAGTGGACTCAGAGATGATAGTTATGTATAACTAAGATGTAAATAAGTGGATAACGTATGAATAAATAATACTCCCTTCATTTTTGATTAATTGTCACTCTTTTTTATTTCGATCCGTCCCTTAATAATTGTCATATTTCATTTTTACTATAAATGGTAAGTAGGTCTCACATTCCACTAACTCATTTCACTCACATTTTATTATAAAACCAATATAAAATAGTGGATCTCACATTTCATTAATTTTTTCAACCAGCTTTTTTTTATATTTCTTAAAACTCGTGTTCGATTAAAGGTTAACAATTAATTGGGGAATGAGGGAGTATAAATCATTTGTGAAAAAACAAATAAGTAGAGTATTAATTTATTTGTTAGTAGTTGATTCAAAATGGAAAAGTGTGTACTGTATTCGAAACGTAAGATATTAGTATTATACTACTCCCTATTTTATTGAGTTTAGGCCAACTGAGCCGCACAAGCACATAAATCACAAAGGACCTAAACTGGGTCATGCTGTATGAATACAAAAAAATGATATTTTTTCCTAAACAATTGAAGTTTCGTTAATTTTACATAATTTACATTTTATGTTAAATGACTTTCCAATTTTGAATCATAATACAGTTTCATAAATACTTAAACACCGTTAACTACTCTCTTCGTTCCATAGTAATAGAGTCATTTTGCCATTTTGGTACGTTCTATAATAATAGAGTCATTTCTCTTTTTAGTAAAAGTCAACACATTTTTTCACACATACTTTAGTCTCTCTTATTTTTTTCTCTCTTCACCTCTCTACTTTTTCTATTTTCACTTTATTTTCCCTTTTACTTAACTCATCTAAAATAATTTTTCTTAATCTCCGTGTCGAAAAGAAACGCCTCTATTACTATAGAACGGAGGGAGTATTGAAGTTTGAAAATTCACTTATTTTCGTGTCAATCAATTGGGCTCTCGGGCTATTTTCGGGTTGACCATGTCGGGAATTTTGTTTCTAATCATTTGAGTGTGATTTAATTTTTAAGTTATGAATATTCCACTTTAGTGCATTAGATTGTTACTAATTTATTTAAGATCTACTCCTATAAATGTTGAATAAAATTGACATCTTATCTTAATTATGTAGAGAGGAGGTGGAAAGTTTCTCACAACTTTTTTATTTCAATTTCGTTGCCTTTTTATTTTCCATTTCCATACTGAAATATTATCCCTTCCCCACAACTTTAATATTGTCACGCGGTGTAGCCTATGGCGTGTTTTGTTTTGCCATACTTTGATTAAGCACAAATAAATTAGTAAAATTAATTGTTGTTATATACCCGACAGCATTAAATAAAAAGGCAGAATTAAATTCATTTAATATGGGGTGTTGGCGTCCGCGATGAAAAAGGCGGGAAATCTGGCGCCGACTGACGACGGCAATAAACGACGAGCCGTAAACCATCAAAGGGCGATTGAAAACGACGGGCCGTTAAAACAGACGGAAAAGCAGATTCGCCAGATATAGGTAAGACAGTTGAGCTGCCAGATCCACTGTTGCCGCGTCATCACTTAATTAGAGACAAATTCACTTTTTAGTTGCTGCACTTATTTATAATTTTGATTTTCACATACATTTATTACTAGCAGTATGGACTATGGAGTGTACCATACTAGGTTTTTCTTTTGAACATGAATATGTAGGAGTACAAAATGGATATTACTACCTCCTCTCATTATAGAAGTCAAGTTCAATGTAGACACGAGTTTTAAGAAATCGAAAAAAAAAGTTAATTTTATAATAACATGTGAGTGGAATAAGTCAAAAAAGTTAGTTTTATAATAACATGTGAGTGGAATAAGTCGGTGGAATGTGACATCTACTTACCATTTATGGTACTTCCTCCGTCCGCCATTAGTAATCTCATTTATGACTACACGTGTTTTAAGAAATGTTAAGAAAAGTGAGTGGAAAAAAGTTACTGGAATAGAGGGTCTCACTTGTTTATATTAGTTTTAAATGAAATGTGACTGGAATGAGTTAGTGGAAGGTGGAATCCTATTACCATTTATGGTAAAAGTGAACCAGGACTCCTATTCGCGAACAGACTAAAATGAAAAAACGGAACTCCTATTCGCGGACAAAGGGAGTAAAAGTGAAATGTGACTATTATTGGGGATGGACCGAAATAACAAATTGTAACTCTTATTGTAAAAACGGAAAGTAGAGTAAAAAAAATATACTCCCTCCGTCCCGGCTAAGGTGACACATTACTTAGCCGGCACGGGATTTTAGGAGTTATTGGTTAAAGTGTTTAATTGGAGAGAGAAAAGGTGGGTGTAAGTATTAAAGTAGAGAGATAAAGAAAGATGAATACTTTAATAGTAGTGAAAAAAAGTGGTTGAGTGTATTAATTGGAGAGAGAAAGTTTTCAAAAAATGAAATGTGTCATCTTAATTGGGACAAACTAAAAATAAAAACGTGTCATCTTACACGGGATGGAGGGAATAGCAAGAACTTCTTAATTGAAGAAAATAAAATAAAATAATGAAAAACTAATTGTGTACATTTATAACGAAACAAGTCTCTCTTATGATGTAATGATGTAATTTTTTATGAATTTTTTTTTCAAAATACATCAAACTTCCAAAAAATATTGGCTATGTGAATTTTTATTGACTTGTATTCTATTTTGGATCTTCTAATAAATTGAGTCATTTTTGTTTGATGCATTTTTAATTGCATTTTCTTTTACTATCTATTAGTAGTATATCATTTTTTCATTTTATTCTCCTTTTTATTCATTAGAGCATCCATAATGGATGCCCTAGTGAAAGTCCTAGTAGTTGCCACGTCAGCATGCTCTATCTTTCTGCAATGGTGGAGTCCTAGTGCATGCCCTATCTATTATCCATTTCTCATTTCAATTTTATTTTCATTTTTTTATGTTTACCAATTATAAATAGCAAAATTACACTACAAATTAAAGAACTAGCAAAAAACATACTTTACTTAATTTTTTTTAAAAAAATTACAACGAAAGAGGTACAATTTCAACGACCACTACGTGTCCAAACTTCTTCAATCATGTCATTCATGAGTTGTAGATGAGCTTGCAATCTCTCGCTGACTCCATAGGGTAAACCTCGAATGACCGGCGGGGTTGCATGTCTGCCGTAGTGTCGTACGCCAACTGACAAAGCGCAACCGTGCACTTCGTCAGCGGGGATAGACCCTTTCTGTGTTCCGCATCTTCCCGCTGCTGGAAGTACTCGTCGCGCGCCTCCATCCCGTGAACAATCTGGAGGGTCGCGCGCCTCCATCGCCGCATCCTAAACCGTCGGTGAAAAACCGCCGGTCCCCACCGGGGCTCATCGGCGAAGTAGTCCTCGAACGGACGTTGATGAGCTAGGCCATGCTCTCGACGGATGGGCCTCGGGACCTGCTCTTGGGCCTGCTGTTCGACTTGCTCTTGCTCTTGTATGGCACAAATGCCTACGAGAATTTGGTTCCCGAAAGCAAACATTGCGCATTACATAGACCGACGCATATATTCTCCGAGAAACATTTTGGAAAAGTGAGTGAAAGAGAGATATTGCAATGGAGAGAGATTTGAGAGAGATGTGTGAGAGTTGTGTGAAAAATTTAAGGTATATTTATAGATTTGAAAAAAAAAATAATAATAAAAAAAATGCGTCATCGGGCGCGACGCTGCAATGGGCGCCCGATCTCACGCCCGATGGATCGGGCGAGAGATCGGTCGCAACCAACAGTTGCAATGGATGCCCAACGACGCCCGAGCCTAATCTCGGACAATCGGGCGTGAGATCGGACATCTATTGTGGAAGCTCTTATCTCAATACTTATCTATTTTATTCTCATCCTTATTTTATTCTTATTTTATTTAACAACACCTATCTAAGGTTTCTCCAACATTTTTTTCCCTAATGTTTTTGTTAACCAACTAAGGATGAGGTTTTATTCCTACCAAAAATTTAATAACATAGCAATTAAACAAATTACTAAAAACTAATGTGATAAGAGCATCCAATATAGGGGAGCCACGGTCGGGCCACGCCAGAGCCGCGGCTCCCTATAGTGACAAGGATGGGCGGCCGTGGCGGGGGGAGAGGGGGATGCCCATGGGAGCGCCACGCTTGTGGCCGGGCCGCGGCTCAGCTGCTGCTCCCCTTTTTCGATTTTTTTTATATTAATTCTATAAATATACCCATTTTTTCCCAATTTTTTACACCATTCCAATCTCCACTCTTTTCATTTTATCACCAATTCTACTTTTGAAAAATGAGTTCCGACGATGAGTTCCAACAATTGGTGGATAGGGAGTTCTATAAACTCGTTCAAGAGGTACAACGGGAAGTAGAAGAGGAGGCGGCGGCGGCGGCGTTCGTTCGCCCGTTCTATCATCGGCGGACCATCTGCCGTGACCATGTCGGGGCAGACCAACGGTTGATGGAAGACTACTTTGGTGATAACCCCTTGTTATCCAGCAGAGATTTTCCGTCGCCGCTTTAGAATGTCACAACGGTTATTCATCCGTATAGCGACTACATTGGCGCAGCGGTACATGTGCTTCACATTGCGCAGTGATGCTAGCGGCCGACCCGGGTTGTCAACATATCTGAAGTGTACCGCTGCAATTAGGCAGCTTGCCTATGCCGGACCCGCTGATATGTTCGACGAATACCTACAGTTGGGTGAAACAACTGCCCTAACGACGCTGAGGCAGTTTTGTAATTGTATCCAGGCCATCTTCGGTCCGGAGTATCTACGGAAGCCAAATGCCGATGAGTGCCAGAGGTTGATAGATATGCACGGGAGAGTGCATAATTTTTCGGGGATGTTGGGCGGCATCGATTGCATGCACTGGGAGTGGAGGAACTGCCCGGTTGCTTGGAAGGGGCAGTTCACATCTGGATTCAAAGGGAGACACCCAACAATGATACTGGAAGCTGTTGCTGACTACCGATTGCGAATCTGGCATGCATATTTTGGTGTCGCAAGATCAAACAACGACATCAACGTACTGGATTCGTCTCATCTCTTCAATGATGAGTGTCAGGGTGAGGGAGACACCCAACAAGGCATACTACTTAGCCGATGGGATATACCCTCGTTGGCCCATGTTTGTCAAGACGATCCGGCAGCCGGTTGGGCCGAAACAATCCTATTTCGCGGCCAAACAAAAGAGTGCTAGGAAGGATGTTGAGCGTGCTTCTGGTGTCCTCCAAGCGTGATGGGTCATTCTACGGTGCCCCTCAACAATGGCACGAAAATGATGTCGCCTCCATCATGTATGCATGTATCATATTGCACAATATGATAATAGAGGAGGGTGCAAGTACGAGTCACGGTATTGCAACCGCCCCACTGCAGATGGGTGTACCGCGTAGTAATGCATACTTGATCCAACGGTTCGCCAATATGCGGAGGGAAACATCACATACGACATTGCAGGCTGATATGGTCGAAGAGGTTTGGAATAAGGGGAGGAGGGCGTAGAGCGTGATATGCGTTGGGAATGTAGTTTATGAGAAGTCGAAAATTTTCGTTGTATAATTTTACCCCTTTGTATAATACAACGAAGATTTTGTTTTAATTTTAGTTCTTATGCATTTTTTCAATTATTATAGTCCAATAACCTTTATTTTAGTAGAATTAAAATATAAACAAAATAAAAAAGTTTAAACTTTTTGGTGGCTTGGCCATGTCCACTATAGTGGAAAACATAGGCATTGGTGGACCGGCCACGATTTTATAGCCTGACCACACTTTATGGCTTGGCCCGGCCAACTATAGTGGACACCCTAAACATTCTTAATAAATTTGGCGTAATGGTGGACGTGGGGACGAACCCAAGTTTTCTTCATATTTAAGATAAATACATGCACCGACTTAAAGTGAGAACTTTAGACGTGTGTTTGACAGAAATAGAAATTGAACTTTCGGCCATAGGGACAAGATTAATCCAAACTCGGTAAATATAATTATTCTATTACTGCAATATTTTTTTAAAAATGTATCTATTTATCACGAAATGAATGTAATTAATTAGAATGAGATGCATCACCATACAATTACTCATTGTTTTTATGAAGAAAATAAATTACAGTAATTCAAAATATATTGTGTGGTCGGATGTGGTTGCACTACACTCTTTAATTGACGGAAACAACACCATTCACGACCTAACTATAAAAGGTAAAAAAGATATACTACCAACGGTCCACCCACTGCCCCAGTATGTTGGAGTCCTTAGCCTTTCCTCAAAATAAATGAATTATACTCCTATTTTAAAAATTTTAAAACATATAATAGCTTATTATTTCAGTTTATATCAATGCAAAATATTATTAGAACGCAAAATTATTTAAAAATTTTAGAAACTCATTGTCTAATATCCAATGTATATACAATATTTAGCTTGCATTGTACTTTCAATTGCAAAGTGATGGAATCAACCAAGTTCATATAGGAGTACAATAAATAGCGAATGTTCGACAATATATAATCATATACTATATGAGCCGAAAGGTGATATCATAAGTTCCAAAAGCACTACAAAAATTATCCATCCTATGATGAGTAGGAGTAAGATTATAACTTATAAGTAAAGAAACTTATTTTAATGAATCAAACTGATAAAAATAAAATATGAAAAATTACAAATTAAGATGGCTTACTTAACAATAACTATATTGGAATATCACATAGAATATGAATCAATTACAGTGGAACGAATGAAATACTTATGTTTGATTTAGGTTCAATTTTATTATTCCATTTTGTGTAGTGAACTCGGTCAACTATATCGTATACTAATATCTAATTAAAAATGAATTACCCAATTAATTCAATTTAGGGCTTGTGAGTTTACTTTCATTTTATGGTACCCCTCTTATTCAGTCCAACAACTAAATTTACCCTACTTATCCGATGACGTGACGATACCCACTAACTTCACCTCTCTTTTAGCCGCGATGATACTCATTGATTCCAGTTCTCCTTTCGTCTCGTCCAACGACCACCACAAGAGATATCGGGTCTAGTGCGGATATCCACGAATCCATTTCGATGAATCTCATAATTAAGTTACAATTTTACAGCCTCTTCACAACTCACACAATCCACAAAAAGTCCACTAATCTCTATCAAAAACTTAATTAATTAATACGTCGACTTTAGAAAACTCAAAACATATAATGTTTTAAAAATAGTATACCCAACTTATAGTAAATACGTCGACTAGTTTTGTTCCAGCACTACATCACTTCGCCAACAAAAAGGCGCACGTCGTCGCCAGCTCTGCAGAAAACATTTCCCTTAATCTCTATCAAAAACTGAATTAATTAATAATTAACCCCCAATTATAGTCATTAGGCAGGCCCACAACTGGTTCACATGCAAACCGCGTGAGGTGGTGTCAGACCTGACCCCACCACGCCCCTCTTCTTTTCCACTCATTTCCATCAAATTTTCCATCCCAAAATTCCATCCAAATAATTCCATTCTTCATAAACTTCTATAAATAAAAATCGCCAAATATTTACTGTACTTCATTTATATCATGATAGTTACAGTTTTTTTTTATTTTTATTTTTTAGATACGAGATTTAATGAATTGATGTGATAAAAATTAAAATAGGGAAAATAAAATTAAAAATAATAAAATAAAAAAGACAAAGAGACCGTAAATATTACTTATTATAAAAAAAATATATTTTTTGAAAATAATTAAACTACAACTCAAATGAAATATGGCTAAACTACTTTGGGACATAAAGAATATTAGATTAATGAACTGGGAGTATAAGGAAGTACTGCTAAGTATTACTCCCTCCGTTTCACTATAGTTCAGGCAGAATTTTTGGGTTCGGAATCTAAGAAAGAGATGTTGAATATGTTAAATAAATAGATAAAAAAGTAAGAGAGAGAAAAAGATAGAGAGAATAAAGTATATAGTGAATAAAGTAGAGAGAATAAAATAAGAGAGAGTGAAGTAAGAAAGAAAAAAAAGTTACTATATAATGAAATGACTCAACTATGAAGAAACTTTTCGAAATAAAAAAATGACTCAAATATAATAAAACAGAGGGAGTAATACAATTTGAGCCATCCCTCCATTCGTTAAAAATAGATTAAATTTGGCATTTTGGAATGCCCTTTAAAAATAGACAAATTTTATTTAAGTACTTCCTCCGCCTCACATAATTTTACATACTTTGACTTGACACAAATTTTAAGAAAATAGAAAGTGACTTAAAATAGTATTTAATCAAGATGTTAATTTATTCCACGATTTTATGAAAAAAAAAAAAACTTAGAAACCAATTTATTATTCCACCCGCTTCCAACTTCCCAGCAATCTGAAAATTCTCTCTCCTTAAACGACCATCCATCACTCTCTCTCTTGTGTGCTGGGCCCACAGGGCTATTTCCCACCATTTTAGTGGTCGCTATAATTAAACCTTCATGAGGCAGCAATGCAATTCATAATAATCCCCTGTATCTCTCCCTCTCTCTCTCTTCCGTAATCCCCGCCTTTGATATTTTCCACCCTTCCATAATCGATATATATACACACACACTCACACGCGAAGCCACAGAGAGAAAGAGACAGGATAGTTTGCTTCTTTCTTTTCTCTCTTTTTTGTGAAAAAAAATGGCGCGAGAATTGGACGAATTGGGATTCTGGCTTCCGTCGGAGATTCTCACCGACGACGACCTTCTCACCGACTTCAAACCCGACCGCCTCAAAACCGCGAGGCTCGACGATTTCCCCTACGGATTTGGCGGTTTCAACTCGGATCTGAGTTCACCCGCCGAGTTGGTCACGGAGACAGAGAGCGAGGACGACGACTTACTCCTCTCCCACTTGACTCGGAAGCTTTCTCAGTCTTCGCTACTCACCGACTATGCTTCAAAGGTATGCTTTAATTTAACTCTTTTACTTGCTTTGATTTTTTTTTGATTTTGAATCGTGAAATTTTTAGGGGTGGAAGGTGTGTGGTTCGCCGCAATCGACTCTGTGCGGGTGCAAGCCCAGCCCGGCTGTCAGCCCGAACTCGGTGCACGGCTTCTGCTCGCCTCCGGAAGCGGAGGACTACATGCGCCAGGATTTCCTCCACGCGGCTGCGGAGGAGGTGGCGAGGATGCGGATGGTTGAGGAAACGGCGGCGTTTTACTCGTCCAAGCACTTCCCTGCGCAGGTCAAACCCCGCACCGCCGCCACCCCTGCCCCTCAGATTTTCCCCAATTCCGCCTCTGGTTTCTTCTACCCGAATAAAGCTGGATCCCAACCTTATCTCTCCTCTCAGCTACTCCAAGCACCCAAGGTCTGCGCGGCAACTTTTAAGCCTCTGTTTATTTCCAGAGATTCATTTTTTTTTGGTTTCTGATTTTAATGTTTTAAGCAGATGAAGAAGAGTGAAGAATACATGAGCGGAATTGGCGAGTTTCAGCTTCGGAACGGAAGGGGAAATGTCGGAGATGGAAGGACTCAAGTTACGCCCATGGCGACTTGGCCGGGTTTGCAGCAAACCGGTTCTGGTATGCGGCCGGCTTACCGCGCCGAACCCGGTCTAAAGAAGGAACGGACGGGAACCGGCGTTTTCCTGCCTCAGAGATTCGGTTCACTCCCTGCTGAAAATCGCAAGAAATCAGGTAATTTGGGGATTTTGGAATTTTCACCTCCCGATTTTTTTTCCTGTTTGAACATTTTCTGATTCTTCGGCTGTATTTTTGGATTGCAGTTCCTACAAATGTTTTGGTGCCAGAAAAAGTGTTCCACGCGTTGAACATCAACGTGGACGCCATTGATGCCCAGCTCCACCGCAACGCAAGTGATTACGGATCTTCGAATTTCGATCTCGGTAATTTTTTCGTTTCCTTTTATGTATCACAATCTCTCCAGAGCTCAGTTTACGCAAGATCTAATTTCTTCATTTGATTCGATTTTGACAGACGCCGCATTGAAGCACAGGAAAAATCTGATGATGGCTCAACAGAGAAGAATTCTCGCGGCGCAGCCTGCCATGAATCAACAACTTAGGCTGCCTCGAGATTGGACTTACTGAATCTTCAATTATCGCGGCGGAATTTGGGGGTTAGGGTTAGCAGCAGTAGTAGGTGAAATTCAGCAGTGAAGTAGATGATGATGATGAAAGGGAAATAAAGTGGTTGAAATAAAATTTAAAAATCTGAATTAATAGGTGATATTTTGTAGGTTTATTTTGTGGTGGTTGCTTGCCGCCGGCGAGATTGGCGGTGGAGTATGACCGGTGAGCTGGAGTCTGGTTTTGGTTGTTACTCCACTCTCTAGCTGTGTTTTTCTGTTACTAATTGAAAACTTCAAATATGAATGATAATTATGATATCAAAGATTATTATTATTGAGTTTACACTATTTTTTTCTCTTCCTAAACAAGAAATAATATAGTAATATTAATAAAAGTTTGATTCTTTTGGTAAATTTTTTTAATTATTTTTCTTATTGAAGGTATTGGTAAAATTGACTCTTTTGTGGCTATCTCTATTTCCAAAAGAGAAAAGGTCATAATATTATCTTTGTTTTTATCCTTTCAAAGAGATAAAGTTTGATTCAGTTTTTGCTTAGATAACTATATTAATATTAATAAGTTTAACAGGTACTCCGATTTTGACAAGAATTAAAAATCGGCTTTCGAGGTCAAGTTCAAATTAGGTATGTAATGAAGTACAAAAGGAACAAACTAAGGTTAAAAATATAATTTTATTTACATTGCAAACAAAAATTGAATAATTTTTAAAGCATGTTGCATAACTTACAATTTAACTCGGGAAGCCTAATCTTCGACGTTTTTAAGGGTCAATAGTATTTCCAAAATATATGAAAGCAACATGAAGACTTTGGTTATACATCCAAATGTTGGAAATTCCATGATTTTTTAATATTGGAATTGAATTGTTCTATATCTTCCATTAAATTACTTCTAGCCGTCTAGGTCTTTGGATTTCGATTGTTATAATCGTTGTCCACAAATAAAAACCGTCGTTTCAGAAAGGAAATTAAGAAATACCACTGCTATTATTTAGTTATGATTATTATAAACCTATACAAAAATGGATTGAAGTAAAAACGTAAATATAAAGAGAAACAATAGATATGATAAATTAAATTTTGTTAGAGTTAAGTTCATACTTTAGGAAGTATAATTGAACAAGTTTATATGCATTTATGCAAAAATAAAAATTCTACCATAATATTCATTCCACGACATGACAATTACACCTATCTAGTGTTGGAACAAATCATTCTTTAAATGCATATAACAATGGGTAAAATAATAGTAGTATAATTTTTGCGAAATAAGAAAAGGAAAATAAGGTTTATAAGTTTATTAACGTCGGCAAAAAGAGAAATACTCTAATATGATTCATAATCTAAGTGGATAAATCTACTTGTATGCCTTAAACTAATCATATTTGAAATACTTTTTGACATGTTGGGCTCAATCTCAAACATGGGTCAATTTTATTTTAATTGGGCTGAAAATATTTTTGTTTGTTTGTAGGCCTAATTTATCACCATAAGATTGTGAATGAGAATGTTATCCACATTCTCCATCTTTATTACTAAATAAAGTACTTTATTTAAATAAGAGTGAACTACGTAGATATACATTATATTGCAGTTTCACACATAAATGATACATGATCTTTATTTTATATCGTTTTTAGTACTCAGTGATAAAAATAATCCTAGGTACCAAATATGTGATTTTTTTTTCATGGAGGATATTTTTGAAAATTTCAATTAAATAGTACCAAATATGTGATTATTTTTTCTTCCTTTCTTATTTCTCTTTTTCTTATTTAGTTTCTCTTTTTAGTATTTTATCTTCCTTTCTTTTTTCTTTTTTCTCCTTAGTTTATGTTTCTCCTTCCTTCTTTTTTCTTCTTTTCTTCTTTCTTTTTAGTGTTTCGTACATACATCTAATTGCATTCATAATATAAATAAAAAATTAAATATTTAATTAAATTAATTATTTAAAGTAATTAAATTAATTGAATATTTTTTATGAAATTATTTTATACTCATTTTAAGGTTGAAACACCTAACTAAAAATATTCAATTTTTTATATCATTACAATTTACAATGTTAAGTTTTTATTAAAGCTATATTGATTAGTTACTAATTTAAGGTTAAATTTTTTATTAAAGCTATACTGATATATATATATATATTATTACTATTTGATTCATAATTTATATAATTATATTATAATTATTTATTAATTACTATCAGTTTTTAGTAACATAATAATAATATTATTATAATAATTAAATATAATTATAACTATAAGTATATTTAAGTATATTTGAATGATATTAAAAATAAAATAATTATTAGTTTATAACATCAAAATAATATTATTAATATTGATTAATAATAATATCATAGAGAATGAGGAGAATGAAAGAAGATATTATAATATCACTTTTGATACTAATTTTATGTATGCCCAAAATACCCTCTATGACATAAATGGGAAAATATATTTGTTTAAATGACATTTTGGGAAGAAAATTGCATCAGGTACCAAAAATGTGATTTATAGGTACCAAAAACGATATAAAATAAAGATCAAGTACCATTCACGTGCGAAAGTGAAAGATCAAATACCATTTATGTAGTTCACTCTTTAAATAAAAGCAGCATGAAACTATTTTCTTGCACCTTTAGTTCACCCCCACTCAATGCCTAGCAAAAATATGGAGTAGATAATTTAATTGAACTTATAGAAAATGACAAAAAAACCGCAGAGTACAAAAGCAAATGCATTAAAGAGAGGGAGAGGCTTTTAAGCCCATATATGTATTCTTTTCTATTTTTGAAATTATTGGTAATTATCAGAATATGTCTTTAGCCCTTATCAAGATAATCAATCGAAGACTAAAATGTTTGAAGTTGGATAATAGATTAGTGAGTAAAGGAAAAAGACTATACCAAAAAAGATGAATGAAGAAAAAGTTTAGGAAGAAGAAGAGAGATTTTGAATAAGAAGACTGCAAATTTGATAGTACATCGTTCAATACATATTTTGCATGTAAGAAAAATACTCCATGAGTTAGAGCATCTCCAGTGCACGGATGTTCCATTCGAACATCCACTAGGACTTTCCAAAAACACCTCCTGCCACGTCACTAGGACTTCTCATTCCACTGTCACGTCACTAGGACTTCCCCTGCACAATCCGCCCTTCCCATGCGGACTTCCCGCAATAAAAAAAATTCACAAATTCACAAATAAAGCAATTAACGTTTACGGAAATAAAATTTCGACACGAATACGAACGGAAAAAATTAACAACTTCATTAAAAAAAAACATACATGATTAAAAAAAAAATTAACCACATCAACGTCCACCCCTTCGCGTCCAAACCTCTTCGATGATATCGTGCTGAAGTCGAACATGGGCATCTGTTTGCCGCATGTCGGTAAATGCGCGCATCCGCTCGACCTCTCCATGAGGTACCCCCATATTTACATTCGCGGTGGCCACGTCGTGGCTTGGACCGGCACCCGTATCATTTTTATTGGTCCACTGAGTCAGTTCCGCAGCTTCCTTTTCTACAATCATGTTGTGCATTATGATACATGCGCACATGACATCTCGAATGTTGGGAATATACCACTGCCGTGAAGACCCTTCACTACCGCCCATCGACTATGGAGCACACCAAATGCCTGCTCCACATCCTTGCGCTGCCTCCTGACGGCTCGCAAAGTATGTCTTCTTTTGTCCGAGCGGATGCTTGATCGTCTTCACAAAGACGGGCCAGTTTGGGTATCTCCCATCCGCCAAATAATATCCCATATTGTGCTGGTTGCCGTTGGCGACGAAACTGATGGCGGGACCAACGCCATTGCACTGATCGTTGAACAGGGGCGACGACTGGAGAACGTTGATATCGTTGTTCGACCCGGTGACTCCAAAATAAGCATGCCATATCCACAGCCGGTAGTCAGCTACAACTTCAAGGATCATCGTGGGATGCTTGGCTTTGAAGCCGATAGTGTGCATCCCCTTCAAGGCGGTGAGACAGTTCTTCCACTCCTAATGCATACATTCTATGCTGCCCAACATCCCAGGGAACCCGTGCACATACCCATGCATATCTATCAGCCTCTGGCAGTCTTCGGGGCTCGGACTCCAAAGATAAACCTCCCCGAATATCGCTCTAACGCCCGCGCAAAAATTCTGCAGGCACTCGACGGCTGTCGACTCGCCAATGTGAAGGTACTCGTCGAACATGTCGGCCGCGCCTCCGTACGCCAGTTGCCTGATTGCAACAGTGCACTTCTGTAAGGGCGTGAGACCGGGTTTGCCAACCGCATCCTCCCTAATACTGAAATACATGTATCTTCTCTCTAAAGCACCCACAATATGCATAAACAGCGGACGATGCATCCTAAAACGCCGCCGGAATAAGGTATCCCCAAAACACGGCTACGGAGCGAAGTAGTCCTGATACAATCGAATATGTGCAGCAATGTGGTCATGGGGTATTGTAGTTCGACGACGGATCGGCCGAGGTACCGCCGCTGGGCCCTCTACTGTAGCAGTCGATCTATCTCCCCTTCCACAGTGACCTCCAATTCATCCTCGCTATCACTGTCACTAGCGCCCCCACCACTACCACCCGCACGACTACTAGCCATTTTAGATATAATTGAAAATAGAGATTTAGAGAGAGAATCTTGTTAGCACAAGTGATGCGAATGAAATGAAATTTAAGGAGTCGTATATGTAGAGTTTTTTTTTAAAAAAAATAAAAAATAAAATAAAATTAAACTCGGATGTCCTCGGCGGACGTCCGCCCGCCCGTCGCCAGGATATCCGAGGACGTCCGATGTCCTCACGGGACGTCCGTGTCCGACTTATTTTGTTCCAATGGCGGACGTCCCGGTCACCCGTCGCGGATGTCCAACCGGACGTCCGCCGTTGGAGATGCTCTTAGCAGAATCTCTATTAATATAGTATTCCTTCCTCCGTTCCTTGTTAGTTGAGTTGTTTTTCTGTTTGGAATGTTATAATATAATTCAATCATATTTATTTTTGAGAAAAAGTAACTTTATCTTACTTTATTCTTTTTACATTTATCTTAATTTATTCACTATCCACACATTATTTCTTAATTTTTATGTAAAAAAAGTGTCTCAATTAACTAGGAACAAAAAGAGTATTAATATTTTTTTCTATATCGGCCACTGTTCAAGCCACACACACAATGCATGTGACTATGTGAGTGTGGCGTATGTGAGTCGTAACTCAAAAAACAAAACAAAAAAAGTGATAATTTATCAAATGCACAAATATTCCTCATAGTTTAAATAAATTAAAACTATGTTAAGATGTAGAGATGAAAACGAAATGGCATAATAAAAACACTGGCAAATAGCATCACTAGAAAATCCAACTTTCAATCGCCACTCCCAATCTCATCAGATAAATTTTATTCTAACAAGATAAAAATGATTTCTTCATGAAAACGACACAAATATTCTCCACAAAATATTCTAGGCTAAACTCCCCAATATATTACGATCTTCAATAATCTATCATGAAATGATATTTCTATTTCATTATTCGCACTATATTCATACATAGGTAGATCAAACATGAAGTAATTAGTTAGGGTAGTGATAAAATGCAAACTCATAAAATTTCAACACAGCGTCAATACAACTTCAACACAATGTCAATACAGTGTAAAATTTCAAGATTTTGATGTTAACACAATATCCACACAATGTCAACACGGTGTCAACCGTTGACACTGTGTTGATATTTTCTGTTGCTAAAATTTTATAATTTGTTGACAATTTTTAACGGTACAGATCATAGTTTGGAGTTTGTACAACATTTAAAATTTGCATATGATTACATTCCTAATTAATTAATACTATCCCCTCTCATGAAAAATAGTACGCACTATGTTCCGTAATAATTGTCTATTTTGATTCCGACAGACGTCTAACAAATATAATGAAAAGTGGGTTAGAAAAGTTAGTGGAATATGACTATATGAGTTTTACTTTTAAATAATTAGTTTTATAATAAAATGTGAGTGAAATGAATTAGTGGAATGTGATACTTACATATCATTTATTGTAAAGAGTAAAAGTGGACAATTAACGAGGAGACAGAGGAAGTATAATCTATACAATTTTTAATAGAAAATTCTCAAAATAAAAGAAAGACACAGATAAAAAAAATGATTGAAGACTAATTGTATTGAACAGACAAAAATTTACGATCGAGAAATCTTGATTAATCGTCAATCAATATTTATATAACGAGGTTGATATTTAGATAACTATCATTTATCATAAAAATTTATTTGATCCTTTCACGTAGATAGTCACATTAAATACATTTAAATTTAAATTGTGACCAAAACAATAAATTAAAAATTGACACGAGAATGAGAATTATTCTTAAAATAAATTAAAAGATAATACAAACCGAAGCCGGCCATTTTCCACAAATAAATCAGGGGCCGTCCACCGCACGCGCCACCGCTGCTAGCGCTCTGTATTTAACGGCGAAACTGCCGGCGACGTGGCCGGCCACCGCCACCACTAAAACTCCGACGTTGAATGACATGACGGCGAGCATAACAAAGTAAGCTAGAGTCATCCGAACGCCGTACACGGCCGCGAGTACGGCCGCTGCGGCGGCCGGGCGGACGCCCCGTGGCTTGAAATTCGGAGGCACGGAGAAAACCTCGGCGGCGACCGCCAACAGGAACACCACGGCCAGGGCTAGAATGTACATTCCGAGGCGGCCGGAGCCCGGCCAGCCGGAGAAAAGGACCTCCACGTCTTTGCCCCAGAAGAAGCTCATCTGCATCATGGGCATGTACATGATGCTTTGGTTGTTGTACGGTGACGGCATCGGCATCGGCATCGACATGTTTCCACTGTCATTTGCCATTTCTTTTTTGATACTTGGGAAAATATGTGCGTTTAGAATAATAGTATATGTAGGAAAATGAAGATGATAGTAATAATATTTTGGAATTTTTAAAGATTCTATTTAAAAAGATTTTTTTGAGGAGTTAAAATCAAGGACCCTTCGGATTGGCCTAGGCCAGTTAGCCAGTGTGCGTATTCTTTCTTCCTTTTCTTTTAATTGTAAGAATTGTTTTCTTTGTCAAATGCACTTTGGTTATGTCGCAATGGAAACGTAGTCACGGGGTGAGATAAAGAGTAGTACTATAAAAATTAAAAATTGACGAGCTGGAAATGTCGTATCACCTAGATTTTTCACTTCAGTGTTAATAAGAGAAAATCGATTTTGTGGGTAAGAGCGAATAATCCTTCGTTGGCATAATCTATTGACAAAATTATTTAGCGACAACTTAATTACCAACGTCTGTAATCTGTTGGTAACACTGTTTACCCACAAATTTTTTATAATTCGTGATGGATTTGTCCATCGTAAACAGCAACTCTTTTGTAGTGTATAATGTCAAAGTTCAAGCTTTTATAAAAGATGTTTTTAAGTTTGTCGGAGATAACCGACTATCATTAGTGATTTAAGGTCGGGGTGATAACTCATCTAGTGATAGAATTTTATGAACAAAAATGTTTGTGCTCATACATAATAAAGTATAAGGGTACAATATTTTTGTAATTGCAAAGTTGAAATATGTATAATACATGATCAAAATTCAAATCTTTTGCAAATGACGTTCATAATAAATTAAGGGTTTCCAAATCAATCAAACATACAAATTAATGAGCTTTATTTTGATGATGATCTCACATTGATGCAAAAATATTAGAACTCTTGATTTGCAAAGTTTGGATTGGCAATTTAATCGCCATGCATGTGTAAAGGGAGGCAAGCAATTAAATCTTTTTAATTCTAATTAACAAAAATTAATCCACGAAACACTAATCGACGCACTACTACGAACTAATCAAGAAAATTAAACTTAAAAAAGAAATATTTCAAATGAAAGTACATCCAAATCTAGTAGTCATCTTCCTCCACCGCCGCCAGCACTCTGTACGCAGCGAGCGCTATTATGTACATGCCGAGGCAGCCGGAGCCCAGCGCCCCAGCCAGCCGGCAAAAAGGACCATCACGTCCTTGTCCTAGAAGAAGCTCGGTACAAGTCGTGCGTGTACGTCATGCTTCCGGTGTTGCACGTTGGATGGCAGCGGCGACATGTTTTCGTGATCATTCCACATTTGGTCAATTACTAAAATACTCCCTCCGTCCCACGAGAATATGTATTTTTTAATTTTGGAAAATATTTTCTTTCTAATGAGGTATGACTCATTCTCCACTAAAAATACTTTAATTACTTCTTATTTCTATATCTCTCTTACTTTAACAATTTTACATTAAAACTCGTGTCAAACCCAAGATGCATGTTTTTTGGGACGGAGGGAGCACTTATTTGTTTTGTAACTGTAGAGGTAAAAAAAATGCCATTAAAAATGAGATAAAAATAGTTATTGCAAAGGTAAAACAATATCATTATAATAGTAGGATACAAAATATAGTTGGTTTACCTTTAAAATCTTAATTCATAAAGTATTATCCATTATCGATCAGGAAGCTTCGTTGTTGAAAATTGTAAATTTATAGCTAGTACTCTAGTACTAATAAAGTATATACTATAATAATTAAAGGAGTACTTATTATGATTGTGAAGTGTAATAGAATTAATTCACTACTAACTAAAATGATTTTGCTTAGGATTGATAATAGTGAATTAGGTATCTATACTGCTATACAAATTATGCTCAATAATCTAAAAAATTATAGATCCAATAGTAATTAATAATGATATATTTCCATTATGCAAGGTACAATCATATAACACCAGAAAAAAAATAGTAATACATAATACAAAAATCTATTAGGAATAACACGAGAAACAAGTCATTAACAAACCCTAAACAATCTCAACCTTTAATTTCAAAGTCCTTGACAACAAGAGATTTCTTAGCATCCCTCTTAGGAACCGTAATGGTGAGAATCGCATTATCAAAATGCGATTTCACGCTATCGCTTTTCGAATCCTCCGGTAGGGTGAAAACCCTAGAAAATTTGCCTTTACTACGCTCAACGTGGTGCCAATTCTCGTGCCTATCTTCCCTCTCCACTTTCTTCTTTCCACTAATTTTCAAGAATTTGCCCTCTTTCACCTTCACCTTCACTTCCTCTTTCTTGAGCCCGGGAAGCTCAGCCCTGAGCACGTGAGCTTCCGGGGTCTCACTCCACTCCACTCTCACTCCACTGAGAGGAGGGGCGGTGTTGCCATGAAGTCGCGGGCGTTGTGCTAAGATGGCTTCGTGGCGGTGGTGGAAGTCTTTGAAGGAATCCCACATATCCATGGTGGATGGATGGTGGAGATGGCTTCTAGGGAAAATGGGCAAATTAGACATTGTTGTTGCTTTGTAGTGAAATGAAAGATGTTTTGCTTAGTTTAACAAGTGTTGGAAGATAGCATTAGCTTTATAGAGGGAGAAAGAGAGGGGAATCGGCTTTAGTGAAGATGGGGAATTTAGGATGAAGATAGTTACATGGAATTTGTGCTCAATTTGGACAAGCGTCGATGTAGATTGACGATTCTCAATTGGTGCATGTCTAGGTGGATGATAATGGCATCCACTGCAGCATGCTTAATAGATGCCTTAAGCACGCGCCGTCGAAAATTAAGAGATGAAATGTACTTTTATGTACACCGGTTTGAGCCTTTTATTTATTAAAAAAAATGTATTTTTACGTACACTATATTTTCTAGTTTAAATTATATTTTTCATTCTTTACATTTTGTTTTTTTATGTAAGTTGTTTTCACTTCATGTTGTATGTCCTTAACTCTTTATATATAAACGAACACAATCATGTCCTTCCAAAAATATGTTTTAAATCCGCCGCTAGACGCATCAGCGACACAATTTAGAGCAAAAGCGGGGCCCAATTTTAAAGAGTCGGATTTGCGGCGACGGAAAGCAAAGCCACGGAGCGGTGACCGCACATGGAGCTGGCGGTGACACAGGCGGGGGGCGGGGGCAGTGGTTTTTTCGAGTGGCCTATGCTCTTTTGGGCTTTCCGATGGGCCCTTTGACTGAAATGGGCTTTTGTAAAATTTTCATCTACAAGCAATCCATCCTATACTACTACTACTTTTGTTTAGTTTGAAATATTGGCATTTACTATGTTAAGATTTCGAAGATAGTGCTTTTCAAAACACTTTTGCTTTTTCTATCTCTTAAGTTTTCTTTTTTTTTAGTTATTTATTTTTCCAAGCTCTAGATGACTAATTTCTTGGCTCACTACTCTTTGCAATAAATAAGATATAGACATTTATTTTGATAGTTCTTGTTGGGGTCAAGCATTGATTCGAGTCTGCAGAAAACAAAAATTTACAGTAGTATATTCTTGAAAAACAATTTTCTAATAAAATTGGTGAATTTGAAATAATACTATCATAGTGAAGATAATGTGGTAATCACTCACGTGTAATTACAATTGGTGGTTTAGGTACGTCCGTAGGATTATAAATTCGTTAGAATCCTTGATTAGGTAAATGGGATAAGGATTAAAATCTACTTTAATATTTCTTACAATTTTTAACCTAACTACATTAACTAGTATTTCTAGAAGTCTATGTTTTTCTTGTTTATTAGAATAAACAATGCGTAGAGACAAATATTAAATACTAATAAAAATACAAGATATCATTCCCCCATCTTGTTATTCTCAACTTAAATTTTGTGGGCACGTGTATTAAAGAGAGTTGAAAAGTGTTGTAAAATTGTATTGGAGTTTTAAATATATCTGACCAATAAATTAATATGTTAAAGAAGGAAAATTATTTATGTATGCCGACTTAAAATGAGAAAATACATTATAAATGTTACGACCTAAAATGGGAAAGTAGACTATAAATATTGGAGGTCGCCCCTTTGATGAGTTGGAGTCCGTGATTCTGAACGATTGGAGTGTTTGCTGGCTTGCACTCTAACATCCCTGTTTCTGCTGGAAGATCAAGAACATACTTCTGTTGGCTAATAAAGATTTCTTTTCCTGATCTAAGTACTTCAATGCCGAGAAAATATTTGAGATCGCCAAGATTCTTCATCTCAAGATCTGTAGCCAGGTGTTCCTTGAGTTGTATTTCCTCAACATTGTCCCCGATAATGATCATGTCATCTACATAGATTATCAGACACGTGATCTTCTCTCCTTCCCGTTTGATGAAGAGAATGTGGTCGGAATTGCTTTGTGTTCTTCATTACTTCTGTAAATCTTCCGAACCAGGCCCTTGGAGATTGTTTCAGCCCGTACAGTGTTTTCTTCAATTTGCACACTCTCCCTTGCCCAAACTCTTCTGAGAATCTTGGTGGAGTTTCCATATAGATGGGATCTTTCAACTCTCCATGAAGAAAAGCGTTGGTCACATCATACTGATGAAGTGGCCAATCCCTATTTGCCGCAATAGAGAGGAGGACTCTCACGGTGTTCATCTTTGCAACGGGAGAGAATGTATCAGAGTAGTCGATTCCTTGAGTTTGAGTGTACCCCTTTGCTACCAGTCGAGCTTTGTATCGCTCAATGCTTCCATCTGGTCTTCGTTTAATTGTGAAGACCCAGCGGCACCCAACTGTATGTTTTCCATCGGGCAACGGACTGATCTCCCAAGTACCATTCCTTTTTAATGCCTTCATCTCAACTAGCATTGTCTCCCTCCAATGTTTGATTTTGACTGCTTCTTCAAATGTTCGAGGTATCTCTTCATCATACAATGCAGCATGGAACGCTGATAAGGCTAATTTCATGCATCGGTATGTGCAAAGTAATGTTATAATTTGCTGGGTCTAACACGTTTCCTAAGCCAGGTGTGTGAAGAAAATGGCTAGATCGAGGAAGTTATGGAGGAGATGGTCTAGCAGGAGAATGGAACGAAATGAGCAGGAATTACGAGGAAATTGGCGTGATAAAGGGAGTCTACAGCTGAGGGCAACAAAGTCATTATCAATACCTCGCTGGACCCACTAAAACGCCTATAAATAGAGAGGAGCATGCAGCGCAATGATATATAGTTTTTACTCTTCTTAGCTCATACATTTACACACACACTTGGGAAAAATTCTGGGGATAATCGTGATAGGGGGGGTACTTTCTAATGATCTCGAGTTTGGTAACACCGTCCTAGTGAGGGCGAAGATACAATTGTTTTAATTTCAGCTGTTTTTTTTGCTAGTTTCCACCGTCGAACTTCACTTTTGGGAGTCGACTTTGATGTTGATGATGTTTAACTGCTTATCGCTCATGGATCTGAGTTTAGCTGTTTAATTTCAAGTTATTTTGCTTATATCTCTCTGCTGTTAGCGTAATTCTTAAATTGCTATGTCAATCTCTGCTTATTTCGTTATTGAGGTGTTTGATGTGGAATTTGGTGACAGATCTGTGGTTGATTGAGTGTTCGGAGCTTAAATTTGTAAATCTGACGTGATGGAGAATTTCTTCTGTTTGGAATCCGTGTCGGACGCTTGGATCCGGAGTGGATTTAGCGTCTGAAGTTGGTTTTGGCGTGTGAAAGAAACAGTAGTTGATAGACTTGTTTTATTTCCTTTGTTTTCTATTTCACTTCGTCTAGGTATGCAGATCTGTTAAGTTCTTCGTTATTTATGCATAGATTTGATTTCAAGTTAGTAGCCCTGTTTTTGATTTGCTTATGTGTTTTCTCAAGAAGTTTTATGCGAATTTGGTTGTAGAAGACGATGTCACTGTCAGTTAGTACGAGAGTTAGTTATTCTGCCACTTTCCAGTCGTACTCTGCTTTTTCTTAGATGTGGTCCCACCATAGAATTATCTCCTAGGTCTAGCTGTTAGGTTAAGTTTCTTTCTAATATTCCCAAGTCAAGTTAATTTTAATTTTCCTCAACCCAAGAAAATGCGTGGCAGCAGCCAACACCAAAAATACTCCCAAATCCTTGATTACGAGTCTTACGCATCCTTCTCTGTGGGATCGATCCCTACTTCCCTATACTAGGTTTAGTAAAGTGGTTGAGGGTTTTTGAAGCGGGGAAGTACTTGTGTGTCCGACGACCGGGATTCCGCACAACCTACGAGTTCCTAGACCAAGTGATCTAGTGGACTTGCTGGATCTGGGGAACCTGCCTTATTTGAATATCGCAACACTGCACACACACTACACTTGTACTGTCACATCTCAAGTAGCTTCAAACGCCTTAGCCATTTTGGAGATGTTGGCCTCGACGAATTTTGCTACAAAGTATCTGCTTTTCCGGCTTATTTTTTCAGAAGAGTATCTTTTTGGAGGAATTCCTCTAGTGCTCCTATAGGGAAATATATACTGCCCAGTATCTTGATCAATCGAAGTATCCTCTTTCTCTATCTCAGGGGGATCAGAAATAATAGCTGAACTTTCAAGTGGTGAGCCAGAAATTACCTCGGATTCCGTAATGGCTGGATCATCGGAACACGGCGGAAGCGTCGTTGGGTTCGTTTCGGTAGATAAGGTCGGCTCATGAATAGTGCCAACTTGCTCTGTTGGTCCCACATCAAAGTGACTTGGCACATACTGTTGGGACTACCGCAGCGGAAGACACGGAAAACAAACAGGTCCTTAACGGATCTATTTAGGTGATTATGCATTCGACTCCAATTTCATGCAATAAACATAGATCTATAGATATAACATCAAATAAACACATAATTATGCATATTCGATGTAGATTCGATTGTTACCTCATAATCCATCATTGGATTGACGTTGCTAGCTGCACCACCCGGAGATCCTTGGTTTATCGACCACGAATCTTCCGTACTATTCCCTTGTCCTTGATTCTCCATCCGTGTGGGCGGATCTTAGATTATCAATTAAATAACTTTGAATGGATCTAGGGAAACCCAATACAAACACCAAATCGTCTAGATCTAATCCTATAAATTAGGATAGATTAAGAACAATAATCAAAACCCTAATTCTCCCACGTGCTAGGCACGAAAATCGAGACCAAGTGAGAGAGAAGAGGGAGGCGCCTATTTGCCTCCTAGGGTTAGGGTTTTGTGTTGTCTTGGATTGTGTGCTAGGGTTTCCCTTTCATTCATTATTTATAGTGGACCTTATTGGGCTAGTAAGGGGATCCATGGAATGACTTAAGTGTTGGGCTTACCCATTAGATAAATTACTAATTAAATCAAATGACCCATGATTTAATATATTATCAATGGAATATTATTTTGTTCCACTAAAGAATAATATTGCACTCCCACTTAAATCACCAAATTACAAATAACTTGGGTCCAATTTATTTTATAATATTTCCCGCGTTTAAGATTATCTTGATCCGTCAATTTAATTCTTTTGTTTGCTATGTGACTAGAATTAAATTAATTCTCCAAAGAGTTTTTCTAGTTTGAAACTTTATTTATTATTCGTGGAATAAATTCCAACTGCGCAGTTTTCTGAATAATAAATTCCTTTTTCAAACACCTCTTGGTGATCACCCCTTAGGGATTTAATCATACCACACTAGGCACGCGAAATCTATGAAATAATATTCCAATACCTTCATGTTATTCAATTACTACCACCCAAGATATCATGAACTTGAGTTACGTACAAACTCTCACATATTGATAAGTCAAAGTGGCGTTTGATTGAATAAACAATATTGATATTAATATCATAGACTAGAAAATACTAAACTTTCTGAAATATATTCTTTCAGTAGATAGCAATAAAGAATACATTTCGGATTAGATCCTTTCAGTGCTTTACCACACCGGTGTTACTAATCTCTTCTTAGGTAAGAGAGAATTATCACAAACACCGCAACCGTACCAATAGGTAGCCAAAGCCTATCTAGGTTGTGAATACGTTTTTCTTCTTACTAGATCTGGCCAAGTCCCCTACTGGAAAACTCATGAGGAGATTCATCGAATTTCCCTACTTGACCTTCTTAGTAAAAAGTCTTAGACTTGTTTATTATATTTCAATAATAAACCGTTATATTATATTATTTATTCTCATAAATAGGTAAACAAGTGGACGTGGCATTTCTCGTATACATGCACAAGCTGACTGTACAAAGGCATGTACGCTCGAAGCATCTTTTAGTATACAAACCCCAACACATACCACCGAAGAGAGTCGTTTTCTTGGGTCTCCCCCTGTCTTTCACTCTCCCCCTGAGTCCCAAGGTGGTAAAAGAATTTTGTTTCGAGAAAGTTGCAATTCATGGTGGTGATTACCCGTCTGGTTTTTGGATCGTAGCATCGATAACCCTTTTAATTAATTCCATACCCCATGAACACACACTTAATCGCACACGGGGAAAATTTGGTTCTTTCGTGTTTCGGGATGTGTACATAGACAGTATAACCAAAGATTTTTGGTGGAATGGATAAAGCTGAGGGAACTTGGGTCATAGTAGCTAAGTGATCTAGGGGTGTTTTTTGGTTGAGTATTTTGGTAGGGAGACGGTTAAGAAGGTATACAGAAGTGGCTATGGCTTCAGGCCAGAAGGTCGGCGGGACTTTTGAATCAAAAAGGAGGGCTCGGGTCATTTCAAGGATTATTCGATTTTTTCGTTCGGCTACCCCATTTTGTTCGGGTGTATGAGGGCAGGAGGTCTGGTGAATCAACCCATTATCTCTAAAAAATTGAGCCATAGAATTGTTTACAAATTCCCCCCCGTTATCTGACCGCAAGATTTTAATAGATGCTTGAAATTGGGTTTGGACCATTTTATAGAAAGAAACGAATTTTTCAACAACCTCGGATTTTTGTTTCATAAAATATACCCATGTGGCCCTACTGCAATCATCGACAAATATCACAAAATATTTAAAACCAAAACTGGTTCCAACAGGTGCGGGACCCCACACATCAGAATGTACTAATGAAAAAACAGTGTCAACACGAGTATCATTGGGTTTAAAAGAGTTACGGTGGCTCTTGTCCAAAACACAAGCTTCACACGAGAAATCTTAGGAACAAAAAGTTTAGGAAATAAAGATTTTAGATAACCCGGAGAAGTGTGACCCATTCTTCGGTGCCAGAGCCAAGTCTCCTGAGTGGTGGGTCCGTGAGCAAGCATCGCCGCACCATCTTGTCGAGAAATCTCATCTACAAAATAGAGCCCACGGCGTTCAGTGCCACGTCCAATAATCTTCCCCGTCCGGATATCCTGTAATAGGCAGAAATTTGGCTGCATCAGTAGAGTACAATTTAAATCCTTAGTCACATGACTAATCGACATCAACTTCTGAGATAAGTTCGGAACATAGAGGCAATTTGAAATCTGCACATTCGGGAATAATTCTATAGTCCCTGCTCCTTCAACCGGTGTCACCCCCCCATTTGCAGTTTGTATATGTGACTTAGGGGTCTCATGAAATTTCACAAAATCCATCCCGTATCATCAAAGTCATTACAATCCCGGGCCTCAAAAGCACATGATAAATTTGCTAAGGGGGCAAAAGAATTTCTGCAAATAATGGGGTTGAGTTCGAAATTTCTCCTAAGTTTGGGGGCTGATTTCTGTATATCATCTGAATGGGGTTCTTTGTCATATTTATCAAAATATAGGGACTTAATAGAAATAGTGGTAGAATCAGGGTTAGGTTTTTTATTTCCTAACCCTTTACCTCCATCCTCCGCGCCGTCAAGTTTGAGAGAAGCGACCATTGCCTCGGCTGGTTTCCCGCCGCCGTTGTCGCTGCGCCGGCCACCGCCGGTCTCGAGACCGCTGGATTCCGGCCTCCGTTCTTGAAATTGAGCCGCTTCGCGGTTCCCTTCCCCTGTTAGACTGATTCCTTCTTCCTTCGGCTCCGATGGCTACCTTAGCCTTCGCTGCCTTCTCCTCTCCCCACCAGTCGGGATATCCGACCAATTGAAAGCAGGTCTCCTTCGTGTGTTTGTGCATTCCACAGTGGGAACACCAAAGTTTTGATTTTTCCGGTTTAGAGTTTCCCCGGCGATTGGCGGCTGGGCGCGGCGGCGGTGGTTGACCCTTGTTCTGCGGCTGAGACGGGCGATACTCCCTTGCTCCAAATCCGTACCCACCTCCCGATGATGAATCATTTCCGACGGTGTTGGTGGTTAAATCGGACGCCGGTGGCATGATCTTGTGTCGAGCCGCCTCCCGTTTCACCCATCCATACGCCTCATCGACTGAGGGATATGGGTCCTCTTTGAGTATCTCGCGTCTAACCCAGTCGTATTTTTCATTCAATCCCGTGAGGAATTTGAATAATCGTAACTCCGATTTGATGCTCCGGTATTGCGCGACGCCCTTATCGCAACAATCGATCGTCTTGTGTGGACACCGATCGATGTCCATCCACAGTCCATGAAGCCGACTCTAGTAGGCTTCCAAGCTTAACTCCCCTTGTGTGATTCGGCTGGCCTTTTCTCGCAGGTCGTATATGAGATACGAATCGGCCGAACTTGCAAAAGTTACTCCGAGTGTATCCCACGGTGATTTTGCCGTCTGATGATGTGCGAAATCTGCTATAAGGTGGGTTTCTATGTTGTCGATGATCCACGAGAAGACGATTAAATCAATCTCCTCCCAATCGGTATATCCCTAGTCTCCTGGTTGCGGTGGAGTCGGGACATCGCTGATATGTCGGTAGACTCCTCGGCCTCCGATCGCCACTTTCATTAATCGTGCCCAAAGTGAGTAGTTCGAGCCATTCAACTTGAAGGCTACGGTAACACTCTTGCTGGATCTGATTTTCTCGGCAGCAATTGATTCAATATCTTCTTTGTTCTCTGTCATTTTTGGTTGGGTTGGTTTCTCGCCGTTTCGGTCGAGAAAGGGTTTATAGGGCTATGATGATTTTTCTGAGCCTAACCTGCTCGGATGCCATGTAGAATTAGGGTAAATCTTTGTTATGTTATTCACAATAAAATGATACATCATATATAGGCTAGAATAATGCTATACTCCGTACAAGGTAAGATTTTCCTCAATCATATCTCCCTAATTCTCGGTCATAATATTGTATAATCTTGGCTGATTTTGTGCAATCTTCTTTGTCTTGCAGAACAATCCAGATCTTCCAACAAAAACGAATATTACCTTATTACTCTAAATCTCTTAATAAATACTAAGATTTAGAGATGCCAAATATAAGTACTTTATCTATGAATTAATATATATATATATATATATGCATTAGTATATTTGATTAATTTTCAACCATTAAAAATGCGATAAATTGTAGTAGTTGGAAGTAGCTTATGTAACATAACTTACGTATATTCTTACATAGCATGCGGAGTACATACTATTATCTATGAACTAAAAACGATAAATCATCCATAAAGTCTTCAATTTCATAGAAAAGTTAAAGGATCTTATGTAAAAATTAAATAAATTTATCTATAATTTTAATAGGTATTTAGTATTTTTACCTATTAGTAAAATAATGAATGCACTCATTCAATTTTTATATATAATCTCTAACTACGTATAAATTTGAAGATAACAATTTATAACAAACTATGTCCACATTATGCCCATAACACTAAAATAAAAAATACTATAAAATATTAGGCGATGAATTGATTGCGAAACGACACTGGACAATTCCATATCCTTTAAAATATTTATGTCACTTACTACTATTTATCTTATTTTGTACTCCATATTCTACTACTATCATCTTATTCTAATAGAATGCAATTAGAGAAAAATAAACATTATGAGTGCTTTTCATGGGCACTGATGACATTAGTTAATACCGATATTGACATTTCATAGTTGATCATGCCAAGTAAATAAATTAAAGACGACCCTAGTTCTTAACGTGTAATGCCTATTTTGACATTTCATAGTTGATCATGCTAAGCAAACGGAAAAATTAATGCTAATACTCTAGCTGATTAGAATAACTTCACAATTCCTCACATATAAATATTCTAGAAATAGATACATTCAATAAATATTCTGAGAAAGATGCTTCTTAATTTATTAATTTGAGAAATAAATAATTTCAAGCGAAGAATTCGAGACGAAAGCTTCAAGATTGGTAAATAGCTTGATCTCATTGCAAGCAAATCTATTTATTGGTAGAAATTTTCGATATTTATTAGAAAAAATAGTACTATTTCACCAAATATATTTGCTAATTTATACACACAATAAGTACAAATCCTAGTATTTATGGTTTTAAATATCAATTTATTTTTATTATGGTTTTAAAACTGAATTTTATTTTAAACCCACTTTATGTAATTCCAAGTCTGCCCCTCAGATTCTCAACTGTTCTCCGTCTTCAACTGAATTTGAGGGGAGAGAGATGAAAACACATTCCCCACGAACCAGTTTTGTAGAGAGAGGAAATTTCAATCGTGATCATCCAAATCCCTTCACCGATTGCCAAGTGACCAAAATCCGCCATTATCTCTTCGCAAACTGGCTGTCGATTTCTATGAGCGCTTCCTATCGCATTTGTTGGTGATGAAGAATGTTGATCGGAAAAAGGGTTTGCTTTTGATGTGACATGGCGCTTCTGCTGGCCGTCGTTAATACCCAAGATGTCGCTTTACATTGGTCGCGAGGCTTCAAAGGTTCGCTTTTCTTCATTTTTTATTAATTATTAATTTTATTAATTTTGGGATTTTGGACGTGTAGTTATGGAAGAGAATTTGTACAGAGGCCTCAACAGAAATCGCTCTTCTCGGTGAAAATTGGAAGTATATTTTAGGTGGACTCATATTTCAGGTCTCTTCTTCACCTATTGTTTGTGTTTTTATGATCTGATCATATGTTAATAATTACCTTGCAGTTTTATTGGTTGAATTAATTACTTGTTTTTCCATGAATTTGTTGTTTTTTTCCTGAGCTGTCAACTGGTTTTAATGAATTTCAATTAGCTTAGTAAGTCGTTTTTTCCAAATTTGCCACCTTAATGTGTGAGTTGTATGCAGGGGCTGATGCTGAAAAAAAAAATCGACAGGGCTTTATTTTTTTTAATTTCGAATTTAAGATTTTTAGAATGTGATGTTCCTATGGTTCCATTTGATGATAGTAGTTTTATTTTTGGCTAAAAAATTCTTACAGGGTTGTTTTGAAGGACATAAAACTGACGTTTTTTCTAATCTTATGCAAGAGTTGTTCTAAGCCCTGTTTAAGTATCGTAGTGCATGTAGTATTCGATTATATAGGAGAAAACGTTCTGCTCTAGATATATGGGAAGTTAGAGTTTCTTGTCCAAATTGCTATGAATGTGCAGCAAACCAGTATTTATTAGCTTTGTTGGTTTGGATTTGGCTATTCATTGTATATTGTGTTATAAATGAATTGGTAGTGATATGTTAGGTAACAAGCTGGCATCATTGAGTATCTTTAAGCTGTCAGTTGACGAGTAGTTAAGCTGTTAGTATTTACTTCCATGAACAATTTGTGGCTTAATATGGCATCATTGGACCTAGGGGCCTTTTGAAGTGAAACGGAGTATATTCAGCTTTCTGTTGTATTATGTGAACCTTGCTAATGAAACTACATAGACTTCTGGACTCATACCTAAATTGAGAGTTTATTTTTTGAAAGAAATTCAATATATTAGGCCTAAATTGTTTTCATTCAAGTCTGTGATAAGTAAAATCTAACATTTCTCGTGACTCCATATACCAGTACATCCATGGACTGGCAGCTCGAGGAGTTCATTATTTACATAGGCCTGGTCCGACACTTCAAGATCTAGGCTTCTTTCTTCTTCCAGTGAGTGTAGATTGTTTCGATCTCTTGTTGCTCTGCTGATTTCTAGGAATCATCTCTTATGCTACAAACTTCTCTGACTGTAGGAGCTTGGGCCGGAGAAAGCTTACATGAGTGAAACTGTATTTAGCATTATTTTTTTGTCTTTCATCTTGGTGAGTTTTCCAGCAATTACTTATAATTCTTCATGGAAAACTTTATTTATTGGTGCAAATATATTGATCCTGTTATTTGCAATGCTGCACTCAGTGGACTTTTCATCCTTTCTTCTCAAAGAGCAAGAAAATCTTTACTGTTTTGATATGGTGCAGGGTACTAGCGTTCTTAGTTGTAAGTCGTCAACTTCTTTATTGTTTGTAATGATCAATCATATACTCAAAGCTCAACACGTTTTTCAAAGTGTTTAGTTTCCATGCTTTGCTGCAGGCTTGTCAAACCCTGAGGATAATAACTTTTTATTCGACACAGCTACCCGGTCCAAATTATCACTGCCGAGAAGTGAGATTTTCTTCATTTTCTCTCTCATTTGACTATACCTAGAATTTGTACGTAAAGTTTGTGCTGAATGTTGTAGGGCTCGAAGCTTGCTAGGCTGCCTCGCCCTGATAATATTTTAGAAGTTCTATTAATTAATTGTAGGTGCCGGTTTCCTTTCTGTTTCCTATATGGCAATATGATTATCAACGGCGTCTATGATTGTTCGTTTGCTGAGAAACTGTTTGGGTTATACAGTTCCTCGCGGAGTGCTTTATGGCTGTGGCGATCTAATATTTTCATCCCACATGATATTCTCTCTCGTCTTTGTGCGCACATTCCATAAATATGGCATTCATAGGTGAATTACGAGTTGTTGTAGGAGTAGTTTCCACGAACTGCCCTAAAACGGCTATGGCTCCTTACAATATATCTTTATGCAGATTTGTAAAGAATTGTGCTTGGTTGACTGTGGTGGCTCAGAGCTTATTGATTATTGCTTCGCGTAAGCATTACACCGTTGATGTTGTTGTAGCATGGTAATGTATGCTACTTTTGCTAGGTTTCTGACATATGATGTGTCAACTCCTATACCCGTCTCATGGATTTTGGCCCGCGTGATTTTGCTTCAGGTACACCGTGAATTTGGTGGTGTTCTTCGTAGACAAGAAATTGCCAGGTTTGGCCTTTTCTTATTCCTATACTTTCATGGTATGATTTATTACTGCTTATAGATGCTGATGTCTTGATCCTGACCTCGTTCCTCTCCCCTGAAGAACTGCCCGATCGCTCGAGTAGCTCCATGTCGCAGTTGCTTCCACTGAGCAAAGACACAAGGATAAGAGACGAGCACCATAGACCCTTGAGTGGTAGCTCTGGGGATTCCTCCGACTGGGTACAGAAACACCCGCCCCCCTCCCCCACCCCGTCTCTTGTTATTGAAAAACTCATATTTGTAATTTGTTGTGTTTGGATCCGGATGGCAGTCCGTCTCGTGGATCTTGACCCGTCAGACAGTCTTAAACGAGACACCCTGCCTGCCCCCGTCTTGATATCTCTAACACCATACTTTTCTTGTATTCAGAGACCGCGGACACAAATAAATGGAAAGAATACGGAAGAAGGATACAATGAATCAGATCTAAGCAGTGCATAGTCAACGAACGAGACATTGTTGCAACTGTCCATTTCCTCCATTGGTCCGATTGTCTCATGGAAAGTCACCATAGCTATTCCTCGAGGCCCGATAGCATCACCTGTAATCTTATAGATCATGTATTCTTGGTTAGATTTACAAAGTTTACATAGTCATAGTCACTCAGAGTGCTATCAATTTCACTTGCAGTAACCATAATGCATCAAGCAATTTCAAAGTTTTGATTTTGATCTAAACTTTTTTTTTTCCATTTATCATTTCGTTATCTCAAAGTTTCTATATACGTTACTTTTTCAAAAAACATACTCAAATGCACATTAAGCGACTCAACCCAAACCTATTAGTAATAAGGATGAGTGTTTAACGAATTAAGATGTGATTTGTCATCAATTTTGTTAGACAATGTGGGGTATAATATCGACATTGCCATACTATTAATATTCCTTTTAATTAGTTTATGAAATTGCAGAATGTTTTTGGAAATGGGCTGTACACAGCTAGTTTTGCTAGCCATGTGACATGATCCTTTCTGGATGTGCATCTTTCTTGATACTATTGTTTGGATATTTGTCCCTTAATTATTAGTGTAACAAAATGAATAATCAAAGAACAGTTTTTGATGCATGTCCCACTTCAAAAACCTGCATCACTACCTACGTTGATAATTTTAGCATCCGAATCAATAATATATGGAGTAATTTATTTATGGAAGTATTTATAGTTGTTACATGTTAGTATACTATAAAACAATCGCAATTTCAAACCTACATTTAAAATTTTTAAAATTTAGAGAGAGTGTAATGATTAGAATACAGTAGGTGTGAGAGATAAAGCATTTTCCCTTTTGCATGCTTAGCTTTACCCTTTGTTAAAAAGAGGTCCGTTTCTTGGTCACTAAATGCGGTGATGCAAATAATTACTATCCCCACATAAAAAAATTTAAAAAAATATTAAGAGTATAGTTTACTTTGATGAAAAGGTATTCTATGTACTATATTGTGTGTGTGTGTGTGTGTGTGTGATTTGAATGGTCATCTAATCTTACTAGGAGTATATATTTAAGCATATATTATTACCATTATTTAAGTTGCAGTGATTAAAATAAGTTAATTAAGGATATGGTGGTGATTGGTGGGTTAACTATTTTTATGTTTTGTTTTCATATTTCACATACAATAGAAATATCTAGTTCTTGATATCATATAATATAATCAATTAATTTTATTTTATGGTAAATGATATTTTTTGCATTGTATTGGATATACTTAATTAAGAGCCTCATGTTACGATACTTAATTATATTTAATTAAAGTTTAATATTGCTGTCAAGGTAAGGAATGATATCTTTCGTAAAACTTACATTTAAGCTAGTGAAAAAAGGAATAATAATGATAATTATTAATTAATACTACTATTATTATCAATATCTTTTCAAAGAGTGAAAAATTGTGCCACACACTATTTTCGAGATATGATCATATGACTAACTATTTTAAATTAGAAAGTACCAAACTTACTTTGTTGATTTTGTTTTTTCGAACTCTTTGCATCTACGCATTAACCGAGAAGACTAATACTTAAATAATTTTCAAAACAAATTTGTGTGTCCATATAAAATACATGGAGTATATTGAAATTGAAGGGACATGGCTCCAAAATCTTCATTATTAAACAGGGACCATTTTCTTTTAACATGAGTGCTACTCATTTCATATTATTACACACAGTTCTTATTTTGAGTAGGGTTCAAAATAAATTGATTAATATGTTTTTTATGTTAAAACATAAAGGGAAAAGATAAACGTACAAAATTTCTACATACATAATACCCTTACCTTTTAAATAGGACAAAATCAGTTTTATTTCAATTATTTTTGTTATTAATTATATTGTTTATTTACTAAATTATCCCTATTATAAATCTACCTATAACAAATCAATTATTCAATCTTATGAACGTACAAATTAAAATCTTGAAGCAATGGAATGGGAAATGATGTTTTGTAATTTTATATTATATACGTATTTTATTTTTAATTAAATTTCTAAGTTGTTCATATACCTTATTATTTACTCCTACATTCATAAAACAATTTATTTGTTTATAAGAGTACTAATTTTGGAACGTTAACTATATACGTTTACTTTCAAAAATAAAAATTGTAAATATATCTTAATTTCCAAAATACATGGAGTAGTATTTCAATAAGGTATATACCTTTATTTTTCAAATTTCAATTTATTTTTAAAAAGATAGTAAAATATTAGTTATATATATAAAATGTTAGTTAAATGAATTAAAAAAGTATTTGATTATTTTTTATCGGGGTTCAAAGTAAAGTTCCAAAAAAAAAGAATTCAAATAATTTTAAATTTGATACATATTATATATTATTTATTAATGAAGTTTACAATTTTGATTTTAAGAATTTTATAATTTTGATTTAATTCTTTACATTTTTCTTTTATGTAAATTCATAATTTTTAGGACATTACGTTAACCTCAACTAAAAAAAATTATCAACATTCTTAACTCATCTATCAAATTATCTTAAGATATATAGTTAATATTTCAATTTTTGTTATTCTTAACCCAATTCAATATAACATGTAACAAGTTAAAATTTAATATAAAATATATTAATACTAATTGAGGTTATGATTATTATATTTAAGAATTTCATACTTTTGATAGTCATTTTTTATTTTTCAAATTTTAATTTCTTTGAATTCTAAATTTTCAAATGTTGCAATTGTACCCAAAAAAAAAATCACATATTCTTAATTCGTCTCTTCCATATTAATTTAAAGCTATATGTTAATATTTTATCTTTTACTTTATAAAATATTATAGGTCCTAGCTCAATTCACTACTATATCATGCAGCAAACTGAAATTTGAGATATATTAATATTTAATACTTACTATTTGATTTTAAGAATTTTAATTTTAACTCTTTACTTTCAAATTTTTCATTTTTCAACTTCTTAATTTTTACAAAACGTTGAACCTCAGTCGAAAATATGTTCTTAACTCTTCTATTTAATATTTTCTCTTTTTTTTTATAAAGTATTAGGTTAGTATTAGGTTTCTTAGTTCAATTTACTATAATATGCAAAAAAATTAAAATTTAATACTACTAACTGAGTTTACAATTTTAATTTTTTTTAAAATTTTGTGATTCTGATTTGAATGCGTTACTTTCCAAAAGATTAATTTCTACAAATTATCAATTTTTGAAACGTTACAGTCGAACATCGATAAAAAAAATAACCATATGTTCATAACTCATCTATTTAATATAGTATTTTAAAGTTATATAGTTAGTATTTTAACTTTTTCTTCATAAAATATTAGAGTTCAAGCTCGAACTACTATATGAAGTAACACATTAAAATTTGAGATATGTTATTGAAATCCTAATTGAATATACCATTCTATTTTAAATATTTTCATACACTTTCATGTTATACCTTTATCTTTTAAAATTTTAATTTCATTAAATTATTAATATTTGGGATGCTATAGTTGAACCCTGATAAAAAAAAATCATATATTTTAACTCTTTTATTTTATATTTGAAGCTAAGTATTTAATTATTTATCCTATAATTACTATACCATACTAAATAAACCATACCCTGGCTATTTCTGACTTTATTTAATTTTAATACTTTATTTTTCAATTTTAATATTATTCAATTCTTATTTTTTAGAATTTTACAGGCAAATTCTGTTAGAAAATAATTACATGTTCCTAACTTGTCCAATTATTATTTTAAAAATAAATATTAAATATCTTTTTATTTAAATACCTTAGCTCAATTTACTTGACATTCCAAATTTCAGTTTTCTAACTAAACTCTTAATTTTTGGCATAGCTTTAATATTTTAAATTTATATTTTTAATATTTCTCTGTTTCTTTGTAAAAATATTAGACTTCCTAACTCATTTTAGTTTATCATAGAAGAAATTAAAATTGGAAAATTATGATTTAAAGATACCAACAATTGAGTTTACAATTTTGATTTAAGAATTTCATAATTTTGTTTTAACTTTTCACTTTCCAAATTTTTAGCTCCATTAAATTCTTAATTTTAAGAACGTTACAGTGAAATTTTGATAAAATAATAATAACACGTTCCGGACTTATGTATTTAATATTTTAAAGCTATATAGAGTATTTTATAATTTGCCTCCACTCATCCTAAGGTAAGTGACACATTTTTTTTGCAAGTGTTTTGAAAAATTAATATAAGTAGTTAAATGATGAAAAAACAAAGTAAGTGGGAGAATAATGTACTTTAGTTATTTATTATCATTTTCTCAAAATACACGTGAGGAAAAGAATTGTACTCCTTCTGTTCCATACTACTCACACTTTTCACTTTAACAGCGTAAATTTGAACACGAGTAATTAGTGTAATTTAATTAAAATTTTAAGTGCAATAAGACAACATTTGATAAAGAAAACACGAACTAACTCGAATATCTTAATTAAATACCATAATTTTTTTTAACTAAAATATAAATAGTGCAAGTAGTTTGGGGACAGTCTGAAAATGAAATGTGCAAGTAGCATGGGACGGAGGGAGTATCACTTACTAGAGATGGAGGGAATAAATGAAAATTTGATAGTGTATGAATATTGATTGAGTTTTCGATTTTGATTATAAGAATTATAGTACTCCGTATAATTTTTAATTTTTTGGACTAATTTTAATATTTTAAAGCTATATCAACAATATTTTTTTCTTTTTCTTTGTACAACTATATGACTAACATTTAATTGACGGAAATGCTTTGAAGGAATCTATTTGTAAGATTCATAATGATTTGCATTTGATTTAGATATAATTAAATAGATATACATTAGAAAAGCAAATCTTTTTCCAAATCTATAATCTTTAATTTGAAAATTTAAATTTTTCGGATGTATTATATTAAAGGACAGATATGTAATATAGTAATCTACTTTAAAACAATTAAAAATAATAAACTGATTTTGAAGTGAAAATACCTAAAATATCCAATTATGTATGTAGAAATTCTCTACGTTTATCACTGCTCAAACATAAAATAGATACTAATTAATTCATGAAAATCGTAATTTTGTGGTGCCCTACAAAATTTGGACTTCCGACAATACCTATATAGTTAATTGTCTTTTACGTGCCTATTCGGTTGACAAGATTATATCTCGATATTAAATATTGTATTTGGTCAATGAGATTGATTCCCACAACTCAATCTTAGATAGATAATCATGTGACAATTAGTCATAGGCAACATCTCACAACTCAATCTTAGATTTTATCTTGGTACTATTTTATCTAGGAAACCGAACACCAGGGATGTGATCAAATGAAAACTCTAAATATTATAAAAACTCAAAACTATGATTTGAACCATTGAAAAATGTCAACAGATCACAAAAAAAGCATCAACGGGAAAATGTCAACAGAATTTCAACGGTAGTCAATGATTGATGTTGCGTTGATATTATGTTGATACTGTGTTGACATTAAAATCTTGAAATTTTACACTGTGTTGATATTGTATTGAAATTGTGTTAAAGTTGTGTTGAAGAGTTTTGAGTTTGTACAATATATATGTTCGCATTTTATCACTATTAGAACTAATATTATTCATATATTACTAGATTGAGTTATATTTTCGGTAATAGTACTATTTTCCATGCATAATAATACATACGTTCATAGGGTTGCGCTAGTGCGCTAACTAATTTATAGTAATAACTAATACCTTTCAATTCTGTGTATTAAAAATATCAATACAAAGACATAATTATATCAATACAACATGTAAAATTTAAATATCAACACAAAGACATAAGTTTATCAGTACAAGAAGATTGATAAATTTATGTCTCTGTGTTGATATTTTTAACATACAACATTAATATTAGTTATTAGTTATTACTGTAAATTAGTTAGTATTTGATCACACACCTACGTTCATATACATAAATGAAGTCATTAAGATGGAATATTAATCGCATTGATATAAATTAAATATGTAGAAAAATATCATCTTGCCATCGGTGGGCACCGTTTTCATATAGTAGTTCACATTGACCTTGTTTACTTTGTTTATCTGGGGGCACCATTTTCGTATAGTAGTTGGATTCTAAACAATAGATATGTTCAAGATTAATGTTTATATTAGTATAATATTCTTTCTATATACAATGGTTTAAACGAAAACGCTTAATTTTTGTGAAAATATGATATAATTATATATTTTTATATATTCATGAGTTTATTGTTCATTCGATCATATATAAGAACCAATACTTATATGGAGTATAAGGTAAGGAAGGATTATGCTATAAACTTATTTCAAACTGTACTGCAATTTTGATTTAAATGTATAAAAATCATAATTTTCATCATCTATAAGATTTGAACCTATAACCACGAATCCATACAATATAATGTACTATATAATTTGTAAATGAATAAAGATTATAAGTATAAACTAACTAATACATCCGAAACATAAAGCACAAAATTCAAACAACCTTTTTTGAAAGAGATATTCAAACAACTTTTACTTACGATGTAAAAATTAAGTACTCCATTATGTACATAAAAAGAATTAAAAATACACAGTGGGAATTGACTAATTAGGTTGGTCATATGCTTTTATAAGAAATATAGTGATTTTGGCACTCTCTATTCGCATTTTTTTGAAATTAATTTTATTTCCGATCTCTAATTACGTGTATGATATTTACTGATAAAGTAATTCGATTCATATCAAGATTGAGTACATTCGTGATGTGTTAAAAGCCAAAATTAAAGAGCAACTAAGTAATAGTATAAGATCAATTTAAAATATATAGAAATAATCACAAAGGAAAATGAAATTATTTTATTAAAAAAAAAACACTCTATCACGCGGATACATTTAGTAGGTGATAATTCCACTAAGCACATTCTATACTATTATTTATTAATGGTTGAGTATGTGACGGTGTTTGTGAATAATAAAATAGAGGTGGATTAAAAAATTAAACAAATAAAACTTTGGAATTGGTCTTCCACGTCTGACGAAGAAAACAGCGTAGTCAAATAATCTTACAATAGAATATGAGTATACAGATTATAAAGTACAAATAAAAAGGGACAACAAAAATCTTGAAACCTTAACTTTATTTGGTCACTAACAAGTTTTAGATAGAATTAAGAATATTAATGTAGGATTAATTAATTAATCTAGGTTTCGTGAATCTTTAACTAAGATCGAAAGAGGATTCCGGTTAGTGATTGACCAACACACATGGAATAAGATATTTCTAAAAAGAAAAAATGTTATTTAAATTATAATTTTTTGCTTAACTTCTAGTTAATCTCATAACTTAGTAGTTAATTAAATCATAGTTTTTTTTTCATTTCTCAATTGTCCCATGCAATTAAAATTCTGATGAAATTTATTATAACTTTTGTACTTGTCATTATATATTCACCAACTAATTAATAATCATCTAAACTGACCATCATAATATAGAATAATTCTAATTTATCCAGAAGTTAATAAAAAATTATGATTTGAATAACAAATTTCATCAAAAATTTTAATTGCATGGGATAATCGAAAAAATGTACACAAGTTGTGATTTAATTAGCTAGTTTTATAAGTTATGAGTTGACTAGAAGTCAATCAAAATGTGCGATTTAAATAACAAATTTTTACTTTTGAGAAAATGTAATGTTTTATTTGTTTTTAAAAAATTATGAATTGAGAAAGTACCATTTATTTGCTCTAGAGTTATTTGCCAAATATTTTTTAGGTTACGGATATTTCGTTAAAGAAATACTCCATTCATTAACAAACTAGCCTTGATTGAAGGTATTGTCTCCTCTTATTGCAGGCGAAACATGCCAAAAAACCTCAATGTCGAGTCAATCTATTTAATTTTTTTGTTTTATAGTAGGCAAAAACAATCACATGGTGTGCTTTTGGGGGGGAAATATGATTATATATTTTTATTTAAGAAATATTATAAAATGCTCTTAATTTCAAATGGAAAAATCTCATATTTACAGTTTTGTGACTGCATTATTAGATTTAGAATCCCCTATACTTTATTGGAAGTGAGACTCATTTATTGACTTTTTATGGAGGTAAATTGGCATCATTATAATATTTTATGTAGAACATTATGCATTATTAGAACAAAATTAGACAACATATCCATAAAATATTCAATTATTGCGTGACTGCGTTATTAGATTTAGAATTTCTGATACTTTATTCGAAGGGAGATTCATAAAATTATATTTCAGTGACTTTTTATAGAGGTTAAATGTCATTTTTATAATATTGAATGTATTTTGTATATGTAGAATATTACGCATTAATAGAATAAAATTGGAAAATATCATTATATAAAATGTTCAACTATTGTGTTTTCATATTTCTAACCGCCCGTTTTTGTGACTGCATTATTAGATTTATAATGATCCCCAGTAATTTATTGGAAGTGAGATCCATAAAGTCACAATTTAATGACTTTTGGTGAAGGTAAAATGTTATTAATACAATATTATATGTAGAATATTAGTATGCATTATTAGAATTAAATTTGATAAAATATACCTACGTAAAACTGGATAACATATGCGTAAAATAAAAGTACTCCATATAAACTAAAAATGGATAATCAAGAATGTTTTATAGTTTATGCACCTAATTACTTGAGCAAATAATCAAGCATGTTCATTGTTCATCGCACGTAAATTAAGGCATACTATTAATCTTGATTTTCTTTTACAATGCAGTGTACTGTAGTACCTAATTACTCCCTCTGAATGAATTCACTTTGTTACTTTCATTTTATTAATTTATTTTGTACTATGGAATGAAAGAGTGAGTGGAATGAAAACTAAAACATTTTTTCATATTCATTAATTTATTTTGTACTATGGAATAAAAGAGTGAGTAGAAATCACATTTCATTTTATTCCATTAAATAAATTTCTCTAGCTCAATACAAATTTCATGAAAAGTAAACTAAAAGACTATTTTTGTGAACGTCCTAAAATACTAAAATAAGACTATTTTTTTAAACAAACGGATGAAATATAAATTCCATGAAAAGTAAACTAAAAGACTCTTTCTTAATTTCAATCATACAGGAAAAATAATTCAATGCAGTTTTACCTATATCAAAAAATAAAACCACTAACCTTTCCAACTTCCAAATTACTAAAATTTAACTCAAAATTAATAAAATCAATACTCCATAATTAAATCCTCATTAAACAAACTCAAAAAAATCCGCCAACTAATGCAGAGAACAAGGAAGAAAGGGGGAATGATGAAGAAATTGAAAGACAGCATAAAGCAAGAAAAGCTAAACCTTGGTGCCAAATATTAAAAAAAGAAAACACCTTTTTGAGAAAACACACACACACACACACACCATTCACAAAAACCGACCCCCAAAAAACCATAGCTTGTCTCTAATCCAGACTCCCCAACGCTTATAATGCATGCTTCTCAAATGTGAATTGGCGAAACCCGCGTTGCAATCACGTTTCTTGGATCCATAAACCCCTAAAAATCTCATCTTTTGAAGATATCAACACTCACATTCTTGCGCAGAAGAAGATCTTCAAATGGGTGGGCGCTGCTCCAAGTTTTCACAGTGTTGGTGGCCTTCCCATCTCAAGCCTGCAGCTCTCCAACCATCTGATCCGGGTTAGTGTGATGATCTTTGATTTGTTGTGGGGTTGTGTTAAAAATGACTTCTTTTTTAATTTTTGGTGGATTTTTGCAGAAAATGGGGAGAAGGATTCGCTGCCGAGCTTCAGGGAGTTCAAATGGGACGAGCTGAAGGCTGCAACTGATGGGTTCTGTTCCGACAATATTGTTTCAGAGCATGGGGAGAAGGCTCCCAACGTTGTGTACAAAGGCTTTCTTGAGAATGAGGGGTGGGTTGCTGTAAAGCGCTTCAATAAATCTGCTTGGCCTGACTCTCGTCAGTTCTTGGTTAGTTTTGCTTCTTCATTTCATCTGCTGCAGTTTTGCCTTTTCTCTTCTTTTTTTTTTTTGCTCAAGTGGAGTTGTGATTTGTGTATTGTTTGATCGGATTAGCTGTTTCTGATTGCATATAGTGTGCGTTTGTGTGTGTGAGAGAGTCTTGATCAGGATTAGTTTCATAAGTTTAGAAGAAGTGAAGGTTTGTTCACTTTCCAGTTTATCTAGTGTTCTTTGATGTTGTTTGATCTTCTGTGTGTGTTTGTGTTTGTGGATTAAGATCAGTTTCTCAAGTAAGGAAACTAGGAGAAGGCTTGTTTGAAATTCCATTTCCCTAAGTTCTCTGATTTTGCTCAATCGTATTGTATATGCTTGTTTTTTGAGGATCATGATCGGTCTCTCAATAATACGAAAACGGAATAGGTTTAAAAAAAATTGTTGAAGGTTTGTTCGTTTTCCGTAAAGCTCTGTGATTTTATTTGATCTTGTGTTTGTGTGTGCTGAAGGATGAGGCAAAGGCAGTGGGGAGCCTCAGAAGTGAGCGGCTGGCGAATCTGGTTGGATGTTGCATCGAAGGGGAAGAGAGATTGCTGGTGGCAGAGTTTATGCCTAATGAGACGCTGGCTAAGCATCTTTTTCATTGTGAGTTCCCTTCATTTAGTTCATTCAGGAAATCGTGTCTAAAAAGCGTAGCTTCCTTCATATAATTGTTGATCCACCGTATAACTTTGGTAGATATCGTAGATAATTAGGAATTTAGATTTGATCTTTGAAACTTAACACAACTTTGCTCCTGTTTGGTGAATCGGAACAGGGGAGGACCAGCCTATGAAATGGGCGATGAGGTTAAGAGTGGCCTTGTATTTGGCCCAAGCTTTGGAGTACTGCTCCAATAAGGGACGAGCGTTGTACCATGATCTCAATGCTTACAGAGTCTTGTTTGATCAGGTGAGGAAACGCAATCTCTAGACTTGAGAGAATTGTCAAACTATGTGTTCTTATAGGTCCCGTTGCTTGTGCACAGGATGGCAATCCGAGGTTGTCTTGCTTCGGGCTGATGAAAAATAGTAGGGATGGCAAGAGTTACAGCACGAACTTAGCCTTCACTCCTCCCGAGTACTTGAGAACTGGTAATATGCTTTATGAGCTAGTAATCTTTGTTAGTGATGTTTCTTGATACCTTTCCCCTCTGCTCCGTCTATTTTCTTTGGATTTGACTTTGATACGTTCCTCTGCAGGAAGAGTGACTGCGGAGAGTGTGGTTTACAGCTTCGGGACCATGCTGCTAGACCTTCTAAGTGGCAAGCATATACCTCCGAGCCATGTAAGTCTCCACGCTCGATTTAGAACCATCTAAATCTACATTATCTCCTCACTCTTTGCTTGTGATTCAATCTCTCAATGCATAGTGAGAATAAGATTATGATAGATTGCATTCAAAACTGAAACTTTTAGAGTTTGGAGTTCGATCAATTACGAACATGGTTCTTTCAACTATGTGCCTTATGTGTCTGCTAAATGATCAGGATTAGCCATTTTGACAATTCGGCTTGTTCCACTGTGTTCACATTTCTATAAATGGAATCCGAGAATGAATCTTGAATTATACTTTTTACACTGAAGTATGTTTCCGATTCTCGTGTCATTGTTTAGGCGCTTGATCTCATCCGAGGAAAGAATTTTCTGATGCTGATGGATTCTTGTTTGGAGGGCCACTTCTCCAACGATGATGGAACTGAGTTGGTTAGATTAGCTACCCGCTGTTTGCAATACGAAGCACGAGAGAGGCCAAATGCTAAGTCTCTCGTCACTTCTCTTGTGTCTCTTCAGAAAGAAGATGAGGTATGGATTTATGCTATTCATAACATTTTGTCAATCTGCATCCAAAGGTAAAAATAATGGATTTTGAATTTAAACGTACGGTTTTCATTTGAAAAATGCAGGTTCCTTCGTACGTTCTACTCGGAGTTCCCCAAGGGACCTCAAACAGTACTCCACAACTGCAGCTGAGCCCCATGGGTGAAGCATGCTTGAGAATGGATCTCACTGCCATACATGAAATCTTGGATAAAATCGGGTACAAAGACGACGAAGGGATTGCCAACGAGGTTTGTATTATTTTTTCGTGTTATCTATAGCACTGTGTTCTTCAATCTGTGGAAAGGCCTCAATAATTGTCGTTGTTTCCACGCAGCTCTCTTTCCAAATGTGGACAAATCAAATGCAGGAGACTCTGAATTCAAAGAAGCACGGTGATGCTGCTTTCCGAGCTAAGGATTTCACAACTGCCATCGATTGCTACACACAAGTAAGCCGTTAGAGTACATTGACAGTATATATGATTTAGTATACCCGAAAAAAATTCGATCAAACAAGTTTGAATGGTGGTTGTGTACAGTTCATAGATGGAGGGACAATGGTGTCACCAACGGCCTATGCTCGTCGGTGTTTATCGTACCTTATGAGCGAGATGGCCAATGAAGCCCTTGCTGATGCAATGCAGGCGTTGGTGGTGTCACCGGATTGGCCGACTGCGCTGTACCTTCAAACGGCTTCGCTGTTTGCACTTGGAATGGAGAATGATGCTCAAGAATCACTCAAAGAGGCAACAAAGCTGGAATCGAAAAGAAACAGACAGTAAAGAATTGTATAGAGATCTCTACTTGCAGATGATTTGATGTATTTAGCAACACTTTGAACACCAAGTGATCAATCATATGATATTGATTTCTTACTATCTTTTGTGTGTAATGAAAACTTTAGCTGGTTGTTTATACAGACAGCTTTTTTAATTTTATGGAATGAAAATTGCAATTTTTTTTGAAACTTTGCTACTACTATCTAACAATACATCAAATTGACAAATATTATTACCAGATATATCCTTATTCCAGTTTCATGATTTTTAATCATACAAAATTTCTGAGTTGTCACATGTAATTTGCATAATTCATCATGTAATTCCTTTATTGACTTATATTTTAGTATTAACTTCAAATTAAAAATAAAAATAAAAATAAAACCATATAAATTGGGAAAACAGCCTATTGCAAAGTTGAATTTTTAACTATATATTTTTATTATCAAAGCTTCGTGATTTATAGATTATAACCTCGATACTTGTTTTTTTTTTCTTTTTAATAAGAGGATCAACAATAGTTGATCATCTACCCCGTGATGACTCGAACCAATAGATTATAACCTCCAACCAATAGGTTGGAGGAGAAGCGTTTTACCAACTGAGTTGCACTTCGTTGTCATATACCTCAATACTTGTTTTCAGAGGATCAACAATGGTTGATCATCTACCCCCGTGACGACTCAAACCTCCAACCAAGAAGCGCCTTAGTAACTGAGTTGCACTTCGTTGTCATATACCTCGATACTCGTTGTCTTGGGTGAATTTGTACTTAAATATTTATCAAAACTAATAAGGTAAGTATGAAGTTTGGTATAATTACACAACTATCGAATGATGCATATATCTTTCCAGTATATTTGAAGCGATGATATTTAATTGCCTGGAGCTAGTATGTTAATTTAATTTGGTGTAATTTAAGTATTATATTCAATATATATGTGAAGAAGTAATGAAAAAGTCATAACATTGAAAGTTATAAGAGACTACATTCACTTTTATCGAATAAATTTTTATGAAATGGAGTAGTTAATGAGGCGTCATATTGGATAGGAATAAAAGTACAAATTGGCTGAAAATAAGCATATAAGAATTATTTCGGAAACAAAAGCTTAGACTTATTGTAATAAAAAGATATTAATAAATATTAATAATTGGTAACATTACAAAACCACACAAAAACATGAAAAAAAACCAATACAGCCCTCAATATATAATATCTCCTTCACCAATTACATGCTTGGCTTCTCACATCTTTCTCTCATTAATTTATGAATTATAAGTTCAAAATTATACTTATATAATTATATAAATAATATATATTTGTATATATTAGTAGTAATAAGATGATAGAGCCGGAGCTGGAGCCGGAGCAAAGGAATCATCCACCGTAGAAGGGGCCGCGCCGCCACTGCTAAGAAGCTCCAACATCGCACGGTGTGGGTTCGATCTCTGCTTCTCACATAGTGCCGGCAAAAACACACCTACAAAATTTAAAAACAAGAAATTTGACACTCAACATAACTATTTCATGCTAAGTGAAAATTGAGCATATTGGAGTATTAAATTTATCATTTTGGTCCGTCACAATTTAAAATAATTAAGTCTCAAAATCTACTAACTAAGTAGTACTAATATTTATGTGATGTTAAATTGAAACTGCCATGTAAGTCGAGACGGAGAGAGTATTAATTTAATGAAAATACCTTCACCCGCGGCAAGGTTAAAATAGAGGTCGACGATGTTGGGGCAGTTTTGGTAGCACGACGGCGAGCAGAGGCTGGAGATGAACTCTGGCGCCATGAAGGCGTCGGAGGAAATCCCGACGCTGCTGCGGTCAACGCCGCAGGCGGCCACGCACTGGTCGGACTCAATGCGTCCGGCCAGTCTCTCGGCCACCACCACCTCGGAAGCCATGCACGTGTACTCCACGACACCTCCGGCTCCCTCGTCCTTGTAGCTCTCGAGCGCGCATCGCTTCCCCGACGTCGCCACCGCGAAGGCGCACAGATTCTCCGGCAGATTCTCGCAGATCACATCAGCTGCGTGTTTTTAAAAAAAAAAATTATTACAATGCACGTTTAGTGTGTGTGGATTTATGTGAAATTTTGCAAAATTAATTATAAAGCGTGACTAATTGGAAAAGAAGAATTGTTACCAAAAGCTGCGTGAATGGAAATGGAGAAGGCGAGGGAAAGAAGCAAACACGATTTCATTGAAGAAGCCATTTGATGGTGTGAGGGTATTTTTGTAACTTTGGCTTCTTGAGATCTCTTGGAGATGGAATTAAGTGAATTATGGTTTGATATGGAAGATTGTGATGGGAGATTCTTCTTTATATAAGGTGGAGACTGGAGTGAGATAGAAATATGAGGGTTTGGTTGCATGCATTCTCAACTATATTAGTTTGGTAATTTGGGTGATAACATTTCTACCTAACTAATTTTGTAATTTGAGTGATTTTTCTTAGTAGTCTCGTCCATATACTCCCTCCATCCCAAAAGAATATGCATTTTGGATTCAGCACGTGTTTTAATGCAAAATTATTAAAATAAGAGAGAGGTAGCGAGAACAAAAAGTATTGTTAGTGAGAATGAGTTTCATCTCATTAGAGCTAAAAGAGTTTCCAAAAAATTAGAAAGTGCATATTCTTATGGGACAGACGAGTGCACACCCTAGCAATTTTTTGGGATGCTCAAAATGATTTTAATTGATAAAATAAAAAGGGAAAAAGGAAATAAAAAGCTGAGGCATCTTTGTGTACACAAATGAGAAAATTAAAAAAATTTGAAGCTCGTTGAGATTGGTAGACTTTGTCCAAATTTATGATTTAAATCATCATTATTCATTTTTATGCTGTAATATATAATCAATCTTGATTTTATAGAGGCATAAATGCTCTTAAATCGGCTAATTTTGTTTATTAACCTTCTTTTGGTCATGTGAACGAGTTACTCATATGTATCAAAGCCACATAATTATCCAAAAGAATTGTAAAAGTACTATAGTAAAAGTATGTTTGTGAAGGCAGTTTTATTTTAACTGAATAATTGAAATAATAGTATTGTATAGACGTGTGAGGATGTCATCTCAGCATGTTTAGTTGAAAGTTTCCGATTTAGGTATGCTGAATATATACTTGCTTATAGATTTTTTGATTTTCTCTTGCATTATTAGGTCGTCACGTTAATTGATTTTTATACACGCTTACCACTAATTTAGAGGGCTTGCGACAAATATATTGTAAAGCAAAGCCATCCAACCATCTTCATAAAGTGGGATGCTCCCAACAATAAAATACTATTAAAAAGCTTATGTTTTAAAAATCGAATCGGTCTGACTAGTTCGATTAGAAACTTATACATTGTTCAATCCACTGCAAAAACGCCAGTTAAGTGTCGAACAACAACTTTATATTTGAGTTAGGACACACAATATATAATTTTTCACAATGTTCTAAACCGAATATTATCAAATCGACCCGATTGTTCGAATCATGAAATGGTAATTTTATTGATTTACATGCCTACTCGTTTTTAAAATATTATTATATAAGACATTGAAAAAAGAAAAGGCAATCAATCGTATCCTTGAGATTCTTGTAATTTAAACGGTCTACTTTATATTATAATTATATATTCCTTTAATTTTTATAGTGTTTACGATATAGATTACATGATTACGAAAGAATAAAATTTATTAGGTAGCGATGTATGTAGAAGTAGAACCATAAAATGCCTCCCACGTCTCCGCATAATTCAAGTATGTACATAAATGGAAAAACAATATAAAAATAATTAGATCCGCTTCTTTAATTTTCGTGCTTGGTTGTCGTTAATTAGGTCGTATTTAGTTAATTATTTGTTTTTAAACCCTATCATTTGTCTTGTGGAGTGGAGTACTATTTAATTGTTTAATTTCGTGTACAAATTCAAAATAAGAAGTGTAGTTTCTCGACCTCCAAATTCAACATATAAATTGCTCTCAAAACTAAAGTAATGCTCTTTTTTGCGCTTATTTTACATTGTACTTAAAACATGTCTCAAAATACTTAATTTTAGAATCACTTTGCTGAAATAAATAAAGGGGTATTTGTTAGTAATTTCTAAAATTTTAATATATTCTAATTTTTCATACTAACTTTAAAATTTATATATAAATTAACAAATTATTGATTTGTCTTGCAAAATATTTTAATTGGTGGGATCGTGAGGAAATCGAACGGTAAAAGCGCAGATTTAATTAATTAAAATAATTTTTTCCAATTTAATAAAGGTTTACTATAAATGAGTTACAAAATAAGGATATATTTTTGTAATTGGAACTCAATGATAGGTTTGGCAATTGGGGATGTGACTTCTCGTTTTTTTCAAATCCTTGAGATTGTTTTGGTCATCGAATCATAATGTTGAAAATAATAAATTCGAGTTTTCTAGCCCTTGCCAAACTAGAACGTGCAATTAATTCATGGGACTCTGATGATACGTGATTTAAAATTTTGTTGAGTAGTATTATTTGATGGTTCATAATATTTCTAAGTACTATTTATCCATAAAAAATTTGGTTCATTTTAAACTTATAGATCTTTATTTTTGTATTTTTAAAACATTACTCGTGGTGTGTTGGATTTCTGTATCGCATGATTATTGCCTGAATTTCCCAAATTTAACATTTCAATGCAGCTTGATGAGTCAATTAACTCACACTATACATAGAAATATTTGAACGGACCAGATTGCATAACCCAAAATTATGGGCTTATGTGAAAATTGCTTTTCCAACGTGCATTGATTCAAATGTATGGGTTGTCGTTTGTTAATGGTAATTTGTACTGTTCTTAAATCAATAGTAGGAATTTTGTGTCGTTTAGTGTGTTTCAATTGACTGTATTTCATAGAAACTTCAATCATAAATGTGAAATATTTGGAATATTAATGATCATAGGTTGAGTTCTTGTACAAGTTGTTGGCTTGTTGCTATTAAGGTATGGAAAAAGATAAAAAGTTTACAAGACCATCATATATTAACTTTAAGGCTCTTAACTAGGGCAGGGAGAGGTTTGGTTCCTAACCGAACCGATCGGTCGGTCAACCGATGCTCAAAATTGACAAAATCAAGAACCATAACTGACACCGAATAAGGTTCGGTTCTCGATTACCTGGCCAGGAACCGAAATAACATTAAAAAAAGGTGAAAAATGTTTTTAGAATCCTTATCTCTTATTAAAAATAATATAGCTTCTCTATCTCCATCAGTGTCTTTAACTCTTCGAATATATAAGAAAAACAAATAAAGAGCAAGAGTAATTGTGAATAAGAGAAAAAGAGGAAAAAAAGAAATAAAAGGAAAAAAGTTACTATACAATATTAATTATAGTAAGTTAATAAAATATATTATTAAATCGTTTCCGTGGTTATAACTTCCCGCCCTTGAAACTGGAACCGGGACTGAACCAAACCCGATTAGGTCAGTTAACGGTTACCCAAGAACCAAATTTTTTGGTTCAATTCTTGACCGAATAACCGAAAATTGTTTACCCAACTCTACACTTAGGTTTGATGAAATGACAATAATCCCTTTTCTTTTTGAGAAAATGATAATACACCTTGATATTATTGCCTATATTCTTAAGAAAGGAAAAGCCCAAGTGTACAACAAATTTTCAATTTGTAGTTGTGATGAAACATGATTGGGCTAACAGTAGTTGGGCCAACTTGGATTATAATGGTAATTAATAATAGTCCACTAAGCGAGCAAAACCAATAATTATCTTTATCAAAAAAATTACTAGGGAGACTTTATTTGAGTGATAGATAGATTGATAAAAAATGAGGTAAATTAATATACCATTTACTTTAATGTATTGATTAAATTTAAGCACGTTTAACCATCTTATCCTTTGAATACTCAATCCTTGTTACGCATAATGGACGCTCAAACAAATGTTACTTCAATGTGTATTAAGCAGCTGTTAAAATTAGCATTCTGTGTAAATTATTGTCCACTTAGGTTTCTTTAATCATCAAATTAGCATCTCACTCTATGTTTAATTACTGGGATAAGCTCACTTCTTGAATGCTTAAGTTGTACACTTTCACACTAATTGTTCTTCTTCACCACATGGCTTCCAGCCTAATTTCCTTAAGAACTGTTGTTTAAACAGCAAATCAGTTGATTATTTTACATATTAGACCATGCTTTGATTAATTAGAAACTCCCTAAACTGAGTAGACAAAGTGCTCCTTAAGCTAATACCTAAATAATGTCTTAAGAAATACTACACCATACTTCTTTGACTCTGGTAACCCCCCATCCCATGAGTTAATATAGAGTACTATAAATTTTGTGAATTTGATATTTTGCCCGGATGTGTTGTGACTAACATAAACCTAATTTTGTGAATGCGACTAACCAAAACCAATGGTTAATTCCTCTGTATTTTTGTATAGAAATAAATCTCTTTGCTCCAAAGATTAACATCAACAATTTGTAATTAAACGACGTTTCAAGGGTTTTACAAAATTTATGGTAGGTTTGAGTTTCATATGTGTACCGATTTTTTTAGCGAAAAAGCTCACAAAATAGCATAATCTTAAATTGGACTTCCAACGTGAAATGTCTAGCTCTGTCAATATATTGCCCAAAGAATAGCAACATGTTACTCATAACATGAAATGTCTAGCTCTGTCAATATATTGCACGGAGAATAGCAACATGTTACTCATTTGTTATGTTTCTTGACCAAAGTTACGTTCATGAACATCCTCATCGATTAAACGTGGCGATAAAATCAATTACTTATATTTACTTGTCTAAATGAAAGGTGTTGTATCTAACCTGAACCCATGGCTAGTTCCTCTGTTTTTTTGTATACATTCCTCTTTGAAGTTTGAACCAAGATTAACATCAAGAATATCTGAATATGTAATAAAAGTAGGACTTTTCATAAGTGTGATAATAAAATCAACGTATAATCTACTTGTATAAATGACTAAGTGCTGTATTCCTCTATATTTTTTTTATATATTCCCATTTCCTTCAAGATTAACATCAAAAAATTGCAGTAATAAAAGTAGATTTTCTTTAAAAAAATTATGCTAACTTTAGTTTGAATTTGTTTATAAATTTCAACAGAAACAGTATCGACAAAATTTGCAAAACATCTTGTTGCTCCCTCCAACATAAAATATCTCTGCATAAGTATGTAGTTCTTCTTGTTAGAACGTGTTACTCATTTCTTTTCTCTGCAATGTTTCTCGACAAAAGTTACATTCCTCAACATTTCTGATCGATCAAAGCGTAACAATAAAATCAAATAATCTCTACTCATCTAAATGAAAAACAAAAAAAAGAATAAGCCATATTTCCCCTGCTTCAGTTTAGATACCTATCACATATGCAACCGGGATAAGGATTAGCGTAAAAATTCTCCTCTAATCTCGGCGTCGGCCCTGCTTCTCTCTGGTACGGCGCCCCCACTCTCTTCTCGTGCATTTTCTTCACCTTCCCCGCAAATTCCTCCCACGAAATCTCCCCACTGTCCATTCTATCCATCAGTTTCACAAAACTCATCCTGTCAACGTAACAAACCAAATTAGATCAAACAGCAGAACTCATCCTATATTAAAATAAAAATAAAAAAAGGGTGTGTCGGGAGAACTTATCCCAAAAGACCAGTTTACCCACCTATTAGGATTAATAGTCCTTTTGAACCCTTCGAACCTCCGGTGCCCCTGCACCGCCTTGGCCATGTTCCCGTCGTACGTGTACACAAACACGTCGCTCTCCTGCGCCACAATGTAGTCGAGCGCAGCCAGCCGGTTCTGGTAACCCACAAACGGCCTGAGCTCCTCAGGCGTGGCCAGGGTCGAGTGCGAGTACACGTTGGGGTACTCACGGCGGAGCGCGTCCATGCTCCCTTCGCCGTAGATCTCTCCGGCGACGATGTAGACGCGGGTGGCGGAGGGGTAGCCCATGGCCTTGAGGAAGACGGCGGCCTCCCTGGGGGCCAGGGGGCAGCCCCCGCGGGCGCGCTTGTCGCGGCTGTCGATCTCCTTCTCCTTCCAGTGCTTGGTGGCGTAGCGCATGCGGCGGAGCTCGTTGGATTCGGCGGCGGTGAGGTTGTGGCTGCAGCCGGTGAAGGCGAGCATGTCCTTCTCGTAGCGGAGGTGGAGGGCGATGTAGGGGGAGTAGTCCTCTTCTTGGTCTCGGAGGCGAGCCACGAGCTTGCGGCCGAGGTCTTCGATGGGCGGGGCGTAGCGGAGGGCCTCGTAGTTTGTGCGGCACCGGAGCTTCTGGATGGACGGGGCTAGGCCGTTGTTGGCGAGGCGTGAGTCTGTGTGAGTGAATCTTATCACTCTTTTCTTTTTCAGCAATGTTCCCATGTCTCTGTAGTACCCTGCCTGCACCCAACAAATTCAACAATCCTCATGTTAGGTCTAATTCATGATTTTGATCACTCAATATAGTTTACTAGTAGTAGTAATTAGTTGGTTTCTCATAGGTACACTTCAATAGATGACATTGTATATATCTAGATTTAGGCCTAATTCACACATGATCTAACAAATTTTAGGCCTAATTCACACCCACACAATCAATTGTAGCTTGTAAACTCATTGATTACCTTAGACCAAGAGATGGGAGCTTTGTTGACAGCCTTCACTCTTGCATACTTTTCCGGCAGCTTGTCGACGATCTCAATGTCAAGACTTAGAACCTCAATAAAATGCTTCCAATCGAAGATATCCTTGAAATCACTGCTCCATAAATACATCATCAAAGTAAATCCAAAAATCGATCAATCAGTTTATATATATATACCTAGGATCTGTCCAGAAGCTTGAGTGATCGAGCGAAGGAAGCACAAGAGTCGCATTCATGATCTTCACTATCGCCACCATGTCGCATATCTATTGCAATTCATACTTACTCTTAGATTCCTTTAATATAGTACTAATATAGAAAAAAAAAATTGAAGATTCAATCTTGATTTTGTATAGATGGAGACTCACTCCTGTTCTCATCTGATTCAGTCCCCCGTTTGCTTGAACCAAAACATACCCATTCGTTGCATTTGATGTCTCTGAAATCCAAATTGTAAAGATTCAATCTTGATTTTTGAAAGAGAGAGAATGAGGGGAAAATTTTACGTACTGATGCGATTCTTTGGCCGTACAGTGCAAGGGTATAGATCGCCACTGTAGGGTTTTCTCCATATTTCTGAAATCTGGAGGGAAAATTGAATATTAGTACATGCAACACAAAAAAAGAGACTTTTTAAAAAGATGAATTATGTTTTATTTCTGTTTGTTTAAAAATTAAAATAAAGAAAGAGCGCAACGTTCGGTTAATCATTAGAATTCAACGTTTAAGAGTGATTTGAGTGAGAAAAATAAAATGTGATTATTTTCAACCGTTATTTGATCACACCCACTAAACACCATCGTGGCCAACTACTAACATAGCTCCGATTAATGCTAAATCGTTATTTTCAATAAGCAAAAATACCAAAATAGTACAATATCGTTCGTACAAATTGAATGATCATACACAAATTCATAACCAAATTTCTTGACCAAATGAAGTTATTAGTGGCCGGAATTTAATTTCAGGTTAAGTTTGATTATTCATGTCGCCGTTAATTAATTTAATGCCGCGGCCCACTAGTAGTAGTAAACGTAGTATAGAAAAAAAAAATAGATTAAATATGATTGATTACTAATTTATTGGTAATTAAGTATATTGAACTCGAAGAAAGTAAATTTGAAATCAATTTAACAAAATTGGCCGCAACTTTCGACTCACCGGAATTTTCTTTTTGCGGCGTCGGCGGCGTCTCTCCGCCGCGGGATGCGAGCGGAGCTCCGTCTCGAAAAGCGCCTTGTGCGCGGAGGAGGAGAGATCGGTCTTGAAGAAGCGGACGATCATGGTGTCCCTATCCGCCACCGCCCCGCCGCCGCGGAGCAAGAGGAAGAATCGGAGATAGGCGGAGAGCGCCACCATCAAGAGGAGGATCACGAAAACCGTGCGGCAGCGGCGCTTCCTCGGCGCCAGAGATTTCAAGAACCACCGCGGCGGAGGGCGGAGATTCTGCCTGCCTTCCATGTTGGTCAATTCGTCCGCCTCCGTTTCTGATTCCGATGGATTCTCGTCGGTGGCGCGGCGGCGGTGGTGAGTATAATAGGTGGAGGTGGTGGCGGTTGCACCGCCGGTTGACATGGAACGAGGGAGGTGAAATTTCAAAGAAGTGAGAGAAAGTTGGATGGTGTGGGAGAGAGGGAAGAAGGCATGGATGGAAAAACCGTTTCTTTCTGTTAATTTTGCTAAAATAGACTTTTATTAAATTGTGGGGTTTTAATTTTTTGGGGGGTTTTTTCACAGGAAATTGATTTAAGCGTAATGTTAGGGGCAAAGAAAAGTAGTGAGAGAAAGGAGAGGGAGAGAAAGCACGTTTAATTTCTTGCAAATCGTCTATGCTTTGATCATTATATATAGATAGTATAGGCCAAGGTGGAACAAAGTAGTTGCTCAAACTGTGAAATTAATAAATAGTATACTCCTTACTACAATTGAAAGAAGGAATATTTATATTTATATACTCCATGTATAATAGTGCAAAATTCAAGTGGATAAATGGTCGATTTTGTTCCATTTTCATCTCCTAAAATGAAACGATTCATAGGTACTAATTTTAATCATCTAAACGGTGGAATATTTTTGTATAATTGATATAATGATAAGGCAAAATCAGTCCTTTATCCAAAATGAAAGTATGAAATCTTGCATAATGTCGATATTAACGTCTAAAACATCTAGACAAGAAGATATGACGTTAAAGATCAAAATTTATAAATGAGTATATAACAAAGTGAAATTAACATGATGTGTTTATGTGGCTCTGACACATGTAGTAAGTGAGTAGATTAATATACTAGGATGGGTTAGTAGTTTGATATCCTATATACTATTCATTTTGGCAGAAGTCTCACAAGTTATAATCTGCTACTTTTCAACTTTTTTACTCCCTACATTCCATAAATATATGGACAATGAATATCGCACAGGAATTTAAACAAAATTGATGAAGTAAGAGAAATGAGGAGAATGATAGTGAAAGTAGTGTTAATGGATCGGATAGTGAGACCTACGTAATAAATAAAAATTGATATAACTTTCCAAAAATGGAATGCACATACATTTCGTTCATTAAACTTCCATCTCATTAATTATTAATCGTTTATAGAATGAATTTTACTTCCCTTGCCTAAACTACTCTTTAACAGTTTGTAACATTTATGTGCAACTAATATTAATTGTAATACATAATTTTTGTTTCATCATAACTCACTTACGTATGAGTAATTACTGTCGAAAACGATACATGATCAGAAAATACCTTGTTATTTTTGAAGTTGAAACGATTATGCATCTAACTGGTTATTTTTATTTTTTTATTACTGTTTAATGTGTGTATGTGTAGTGTTGATAAATATCTCAACATTTGTAAAATTAATTGGACCAAAATATATTTCCTACTTTCACGTTCACGTTCCTGAAGGGTGAAAAATTTAGTAACAAATTCCAGAATTTTCTGCCGTATCGTCTTGATCATGGGAATTTCATTTTTCAAAGAATTTTCAACACTTTATTTTTCTATTATAAAAAGGTCAGTTTTTTGGGGAAAATAATTCTGAAACGTTTCACTCAACCTTGAGATTATTTCTGTGATAATATTTTCGTAGCTGAATTGATGTAATAGAAATAGAATGAAAAGAATTTCAAACTTATAATGTATGCCACATAAACTAATAATGCAATGAATATCATTTAAAGTCACGAATTTATATGTTTTTACTTCGTGAATATATAGATAAATTAAATATGTCCCAAAAAACATAAAGAGTGAATTATGATCCGTGTACATTTCATATTTCTCTGGACGTGACATGAAAAAAACAACATTACGACTAATAAGACTGCTTGATTACTGAAGTAGACTTCTTCAAAATTGACAATACATGATAAAAACTGTGATGTTTGTATGTTACTTCACCATAAAAACATATTCAAATAGTGTAATCAATTAAATGCACAAATCTACGACTTAAAGACGTTTTTCTTAATTTGTGTCCTAAATTTTAGCCATTAATAAAAAAAATCCAATTAATTAGATGAATTGGTTGTAGTGCGCATATTATTGCTTATGTGAACATCATCGCCGAATAGTCGAATTATTCTTATTTATTTTATTTTATACTCCATGTATTTATTTTGATTATAATTTTAGACATCATTAACTTTAAAAAAATCATATAATAATCAATCATCAATTTGCATTTTGTATAACTTCAAAAATAATGATGCTAATGTGAAATACATAGCACAGTACTTATGTAATAAGTATTTAATATTATGTTAACATATGTTAATATCGTATTTATATTAATCCTATGCTATATGATTATATAGTTTATTTTAAAAATATAAGCCAGTTTCGCATATACTTCTTCTTTTGTCGGGGAGGCAGGGTCAACTTTGCAAATCATAGAATGATGATAAACAAATTTCATAAAAAGTCCAACACGCTCTCAAAATAAATACCATACTACTATTTTATATAATAATTGCAGGACTTCTTTTCTAGGAATTTGGTTGCATTCCAATTAGGGGTGATATGATTCGAGCCACCTACGACATGTCATCGAATTGGTCCAAGTTTTAATGGAATGATTTAGTTGGTGGTCTAGCAACTAAAAGATTATAGATTAAAAAATATCATCAACACATCATCATATTTAGTTGAGGGAACTAAATTTTCAGTCATTTCACTGATATCAATTTCTAGTTGTTCTTATACTTTAAAACATATTACCATGCGTTTATGAGCATCGATAAATATTGTTGGAAGAAATTTTGCATTTTTAAAAACTCTTTCTTGACTCAAATATCATTTGACTATAGAAACGTTTAATTTATGACTATTTTATGAGAACCGCCGCTTCGATTGCATTTGGTTCATTCATTTATAGTGTATTCTCTCAAGAGAAGTCGTAAAAGTACGTGGCAAATAAATCAAAATGGCGGTTCTCATTCTCATGAAAAAAGTACAAAAATAGGAGTAATTTTTATAGCTTCGAAGATATTTTGGTCCAAAAAAATCATTCTAACGGCATTATATCTACGTTCAAGGATATCTGGAATATTTTTAAGAATAGGGATAGCAAATTATATTAGTGCAATAACCATGAACTAAAAATGCAGTATCTTTTTTTTTAATTGAAAATTAAAAAAAAAAAAAATTGGTGAGAGATAGGAAAAAATTAGAATCGTGGGAAGAGTTTTATGGGGTTGGTAATGGGACAATGTCGATTTGTTTCTGCACGTTTTGTGTAGCTCAGTGCACGACTGTTTTGCAATATTATTATTCTATATTCATTTACAAGATGTCAAAAAATTAGAGGTCTATCAATTAGTGATGCTACATGAACATATTGCAACCTAACACAACTTTATTATTCTCTTTGCTTTTCGTTTTCTTCTTCTTTTGAGGTATATATTCTCTCTCCAATTTGGCAATTCATTATTCTTGATGTTCTAAAACATTGTCGCTGTGATATAATGACTTTGTTTCGACTAAAATGATATACTGACAAAAGCTCTAATATAATGGAGTATATGTAAAAAAAAACTGATCAATTACTTATTGATTTATTTTATTTCCCTTCCCTCCTTGTATTGTCAAAGTTATATGATCAAATAATTGAATAATAAGACGATGTAACACATTCAAAGTGTTAATCAATTCACCAGAACATTGGATCATAATTCGCCAGGATTATTTTTAATTACAAGGCAAATCCAAAAAATCCATGGGGTATGATAAAGACATATTTATTTTAAGCGAAAGTAATTAAAGCAAATTCTTTTTTCATTTTGATTAATTAATTTATCAGTTAATTAATTAATTAATTAATTAATTAATTAATATTGAGTTTATTTTATCATCTTTTACGAACCCATTAGAGCATCTCCAAGGGAGAAGGTATATAGAAAATGTATATCATCTATACGTCTACTCAAAAAGTGAAATATATCATTTTAAAAAAGAAACATACTCCAAAGAAAAAAGTATATAGAAAGGTAAATGATTTTATATAAAATAATATTAGTACAAAATGCATTAAAAAAATATAAAGTGTGATACCTTCTCAAATACCTTCTCCCTTGGAGAATGGTTTTTCATGAAAAGAAGGCAAATATGGTAGCTATAAAATTTACCTCTTCAAAATGGAAAAAGGTATAATACCTTCTCAAATACCTATCCCATTGGAGAATGATTTTTCATAAAAAAAAAAGATAATATGGTAGTTATATTAATTTACCTCTCCTCTTAAAGATGCTCTTTTAGTACTCCATCTATCAGAGCATCTCTAACAAGGAAGGATAAATAAAAGAGGTATATCATTTATATATCTTCTCAAAAAGTGAAATATACCATTTCAAAAAGAAACATACTCCAAAGGAATAAGGTATATAGAAAGGTAAATAATTTTTTAAACATAAAATAATAGTACAAAATGCATTAAAAAATATAAAGTATGATACCTTCTCAAATACTTTCTCCCTTGGAGAATGGTTTTTCATGAAAAGAAGGCAAATATGGTAGTTATAAAATTTTACCTCTCCATAAAGATACCTCTTCAAAATGGGAAAAGGTATAATACATTATCAAATACATCTCCCATTGGAGAATGATTTTTTATGAAAAAAAGGTAAATATGGTAGTTATATAAGTTTACATGTCCATTTACCTCTCCAAACTCCAAAGGGAGATGCTCTCAGTATAGATCCGAAGTAACAAAGTAAAGCTGAAATCTTCAAGAAATCTTCAGGAAATTTAATAACACTGGGTATAGTTCCAAAAGAAAAGGAAAAGTTAAATGATAAATTATTTAGTAAAATTAATATGTGGGTTATTAAGGGTAAAATATAAAATTCATACTACTACATTATTGCTCACTTCATTCCTTAAAAATAAAAACTTTATATTTAAGGAAATTTATTTATCTCCAATAAGATAAAGACTTATTTTCCAGTAACACAGTTTTCTTTTTACCTCTTTCTCACTTATAAATTTAACATTAAGAATCACAGTTATGAACTAAGCAGAAAGTCCAATTTCAATTGGGTATGAGCAACGGCCCACTAAAATGAAGGTTTTTACGTAAGCCCATATCATAGCCCATTTCATCCCCACAGAACCACACCTAAAACCCATATAAAGGCAAGAATTAGGGTTTCCGTCAGTCGTCTTCGTCTTCAGCTCAAATCGATCGAGACCTCTGCAGCCGGCGAAAATGGTGAAAGGAAGACAGGGAGAGAGAGTGAGGTTAGATTTCACGGTTCCGTCTTCTTTGTATGTACAGCTGCTCGATCCTACGACAATTTCTGATTTTAATTTTATTTTTTTTGTTCAGATTGTACGTTCGTGGAACAATCCTCGGCTACAAAAGGTATGAAAACAGATCGCGCTTGCTCTGTCTTTTGGTTAACTGTGTGAGTGTGCGTTTTTATGGGAGGAAAATGTGATGATTTTGCGGATTTACTTATTGATTGTTGATAATAGGTCGAAGTCGAATCAGTACCCAAACACTTCACTGATACAGATTGAGGGAGTGAACACGCAGGAGGAAGTAGCGTGGTACCGCGGGAAGAAGATGGCGTACATTTACAAGGCCAAGGTGAAGAAGAACGGCTCCCATTACCGATGCATTTGGGGAAAGGTCACGCGCCCCCATGGCAACAGCGGCGTCGTTCGCGCCAAGTTCAAGTCGAACCTTCCCCCCAAATCCATGGTATGTTCCACACCAGCCTCGGTTTATGTCTATATATTGGTTTTGACAAACTCATGAATCAGTCGAAATTGTTGGTGGTTCATCTCATTGTGTTTTACTATAAGATCTATAAGTGGCTTAGAACTGAATTGCTGCATAGTTCGCTTAATACTAACTAGGGATGAACTGAGCTAATGCACTAGTGAACCAATCTTTTTTTGACTGCTTATTGTTGTGTTAGCTCCAGTTCTTGTTAGTTCTAGTTTTTGATGAATTGAAAAATCCCCATCTCTTATGGGTATACCTGGAGAAGCCTTTGTATTACAATAATTATTTTGTTATAAACTTTTGGTATGTCTTTAGTGGGAAATCCAGAACTTGTGATGGTTGTTTATGCCGTAATCATAATTTCAGTATACTTCATTACAATGATTCTGAATGGTTTTATGTTTTGTGCACATTATCTGCATTTCATTTAAAAGCTTTCATGGAATATTCAAGCTTTCATTGAATATTCAAGCTTTATTGAAGTGGATTTACTAATAGCTTATTCGTCATACACTTTGTGAAACAGGGAGCTAGGGTAAGGGTGATGATGTACCCGAGCAACATTTGAGGTAAAATTCCAAATTCAAGTCAAGTTGCTTTCTTTCTATATGCATCAATTTATTGAAGTTGGTCCTGTGATTGAAATATGCTTTCTTCAGTATATTGATGTAAATCATCTGAGGTTTATCATTTATGAAATCCAATTTTTTTTTAGAAAATCACATTACATCTACAGAGGGAAAAAATCAGTCTTGCGTCTCTTTTTCTGGTTTTAGGATTGAGTTTCACATATTCTGTCCTCCTTAGTTTATGCTTTGTAGTATAATGATTTGTTTACTCCATATGTTTATGTGTTTGAACTTCAATCTGTTTCATGTAGTTTATAACTGCATCTCTTTGCTTGCTTTGGTTTCTTGGTTCTTTTCTGAATTCATTTGTTATTTCTGCAGTGGTTCGTGACTTGTAGATCACTTGTTGGAGCATTAGGTGACTACAGCCCAGCACTACTCATAAGGATTTTATTTATAGTTTTTTTTTATCTAGGCTTATATTCTGTCTCGTCCCATTTTCTGTTTTTTTGCACTCTGAATTCAAGAATCGATCGTTTTGATTTACAGACATTTGTGTCTACATGCACATTTGCTATTTTCTTATTTCTTTGATGATACGTCTGGAATTTTTGTTTCTTCAATCCTTTCACTTGTTTGCAAATTTATTGGCTTATTGCTTACATGAGTTTAATGAAAAAAATTCTAAGAACTAATCTAATCAATCCGCTTTTGTAAGTTTTACACGATTAAGTTGTATGAATGTTGTTCATTTGGTGGATTTGTTCCAGTGTTTAATCTCGAGGGATTTCACTTCAATTTAATTTTAAATTACTGAATACTCTTCTCATTGTAGTGTTTAAATATCATAAAAGGGAAAATAGGGCTTTGATTGATTTCATTTTGGGATTGTCCGTTTAAAAATGGGACGACTTAAAATACAAAATGTGCCATAATTTACAGTGCAATGAACTTGGGCTGTTGCCTGGACAGATAATTTGCTATTGTGGTTGGTATGTTGGAAGAAATTCTCCTGTATGCCTATAAATGAAATAAATGTGCTCTATACATATAAATGAAAATAATAGTAGTAGTAAGTCAAAAGTGAGCAGCATAGCTATAAAATAAAGTCTCCACTTAAAAAGTACTGGTTACTGTTTTTAATTGAGGTGGAATTTGATTAAACACTTACCAATGATTATAGACAAATGGATCAAAAAAATATAATAAGAATGAATTATTACTTTATTCATGTATAAATGTGAATAATTTGTTTCACTATTATTTCTTGTTATAAAAGTTTTCAGTCGCATCGCGTTTTGTCATTGCTTCATTCACATTAGTACAAAATGCATCATTATTTTGCATTATGTTGTGAAAGAGTGAGTATAAACAAGATGACATTGTATTACTATTATTTATAAATTTTAAACTTTATATATCATTATAAAATAGGGATATTGACACCTAATATCACGAAACTTTCAAAAAGTTGGGTTTTTCCCACGAACTTTAAAGTTGACAAATAATATCATAAACTTTATCCCGGGTTTGTTTTTTTCCACGAATGAAAAAATTCATGTTATTTTAATAGATTGAAGAACAATTTTGGAGGGTGTGCTTCAAGAAAAACTATCTTCAAAGATTGAAAAACTTGAAGATCTCAAAATTGTTGTCGAGAAATTACGAAAAAAAATCCGTATTATAATATTATTTGTGAGAATTTTTTTATTCGTGGGAAAAAATAAACCCGGGATAAAGTTCGTGATATTATTTACCAATTTTAAAGTTTGTGGAAAAAATCCAACTTTTTGAAGGTTTCGTGATATTAGATGTCAGTATTCCTATAAAATAAGATTTGAAATACTTATTTTGTTTTAAAGGTGTAATTACCAAAAATAAGAAGGGTGGAATATTAATCAGTGAATGTGATTGCACTGGAAAAAGCTATATTTATCAATATGACATAACATTAACAATATTTTGGGTGAAAATTTGAATTACCAAAAATAAGAATAGTGGAATATTAAAAAGTGAGTGTGATAGCACTGTAAAAGGCAATAAATTCCGAAATAAATATGGAGGTGACGACTGACAATGGAAGCAGAGGCTCACCAATTTGCATTCCCTAATTCGCGATTCGCTGCCTCTCCTTCGCTTTTCCCGAGATTCTTCTTTGGCAGTTACGCATCGGGCGCATTTTTGCTTTAATCTCTCTATCTCCGCCGCCAGCTATCACTTTTCACCATCTTCGGCCGTGTGATAAGAATTTCTGTTCCGTTTGAGGTTTATTGCTGTTCGGAGATGGTGGGGCACGGCACAGCCAAATCGGACATCTCGTTCGCTGGAACCTTTGCCAGTAGCGCTTTTGCGGCTTGCTTCGCTGAGGTATACACCTTTTTTTTTGTTCCTTTTTTTTTGCTGGTGTGATTCGGTGCGGTGTTGTTGGTTGTTTGATCTGATTGTCTTCCTGAGCTGTTGATTTTAGGAAATCGCTTTTTTAGGCTTCAATGTGTTTGCGATCTTCTGTTTGTAGTGGATTAAATTGAGTTTGAATGTTGAAGTTGCTTAGGTCGATGTGATTAGCTGTTGAATTGTTTGATCCGTAATTTTAGTATTGGATGATTGTATAATGCTCGAAGATTTTTTGAATTTTTTGGATGGATTATTTTTGTATCGAGTTTGATGTCAGTGGATTTAAGATTTTGATTTAAAATTGATGTTTTTCTTATGCCTGGTTGATTTTATACTCAAATTTGTTGACTTGAGTGCTGTGTTCATTTGTGTTTAAGCTAATTTATCTTAGAGAGGCAATAAATTTGGCCACTGATATTTGTGTTTGAGCTAATTTATCTGTCTGTGAATAGATTTGTACTATTCCATTGGACACTGCCAAGGTCCGGCTTCAACTGCAAAAGAAAGCTGTGGCGGGGGAGGCTTTGCCGAAATATAAGGGAATGCTAGGAACTGTAGGAACTATTGCAAGAGAAGAGGGGTTAGCTTCTCTGTGGAAGGGAATTGTGCCGGGTCTGCATCGTCAGTTCTTGTTTGGAGGTCTAAGGATTGGCTTGTACGAACCTGTACGTTTTTCCTTGAGTTTTGTATTAATTTTGCTTTATCTGCTTCGATTTTTTTTTTTTTTACTTTTGTGCCTATGTTTGACAGGTTAGGAACTTATATGTTGGGAAAGATCATGTTGGGGATGTGCCATTATCAAAGAAAATACTTGCTGGTATTACAACAGGTGAGAACACACTGCAGATGATATTCCATTTTTTGTTATGCGTTTCGTTTATAGTTTCAACATATAAAGTGGAGTATTTTTATCCTGTTAAATGCTTTATTGTGGATGCTCATGGTCTTGGATTAATATTTGCTTTTGAAATATTAACTGAAAGTTTCAAACATTATCAGGCGCCTTAGGTATAATGATTGCCAATCCTACTGATCTTGTTAAAGTACGACTTCAGTCTGAGGGAAAGCTGCCTCCTGGTGTCCCTAGGCGTTACTCTGGAGCTGTCAGTGCATATTCTACGATCGTGAAACAGGTTACAATCACTAAATCCATGTCTTTGTACCTGCTCCCTGCAAAATCCATATCCAACTTGGTGCCTCATGGTTATACTGTTGTTGAAAATATAGGAAGGAGTTAAAGCTTTGTGGACTGGACTTGGACCCAACGTTGCCCGCAATGCTATCATAAATGCTGCTGAATTAGCCAGTTATGATCAAGTGAAGGAGGTATTTTCATACTTAATCATCTTCCTGTTTAACATTTTATCATCTTTAGCTACAAACCGGTTGGTGTCTTGCGTTGTTGACTTGTTGTCTAATTTTGTATTTTTTACAGACAATTCTGAAAATCCCAGGTTTCACAGACAATGTTGTCACCCATATTCTTTCTGGTTTAGGAGCTGGATTCTTTGCAGTTTGCATCGGCTCTCCCGTTGACGTGGTAACTTAATACACCTGTTTAATATAACATTTTGTACTATTGCAGAGATTATTTGATTGCTTCTCTCCTGGAAGGAGAACTATCCGTGGTAAAGAGCTTTTTTGCATCTTGAGTGAGGCCTGCTAATTGTGACTCAACTGGCTTTCTCTGATAGGTGAAGTCTAGAATGATGGGAGATTCTTCATACAAAAGCACATTGGACTGCTTTGTCAAGACTCTGAAGAATGATGTAAGTTCATTTTCTTAACCACCAAAAGTGTTGCTAATAGTCCATGGATTGAGGATTATTTGGTTAGCTCAAGAATGAATCAGCCATTTCCTGCCATTCATATAGTTGTCTTAGATTTGTCATTGTCCACTGCCTTTTAAATGTTCACAGCCTAAATTGACTTAGAAACCTTCTTAAGTCAGTTGTCTCTGAAATCTGAATAGATTTTTATGACCTTACTTCTCTTTGTCAAATCTCCACATATTTCCCATGGTTTTACTTTCTATACTCTCGAAGAAGAGATATCTGCAGTTTCAACTGATATACATGAAATGGAATAGTATTTGCTTGCATGCTACTAGCTGTTTGATAAATCGATCCATTGTAATCAATGTTATGATCCACAGGGACCTTTGGCATTCTACAAAGGCTTCATCCCCAACTTTGGACGGCTCGGATCATGGAATGTATTGATGTTTTTGACATTGGAGCAGGTAAATACTGCATCAATATGACCTTGTGACTTGTGAGCATCTGCAACATATATAATGCATACATTAAACTAATTCCCTGCTAATTGTTTGATTTCAGGCTAAAAAGTTCGTCAGAAGTTTGGAGTCGTCTTAAAAGCCAGAGAAACTAGAGAGGTGAGAGAGCCATCAGATGCTTCAAGCGCCATTCTTTTCAATAAATGAGACTGAACTACTCACTGGGAAAGAGTTGGAATGCACAACTCTTGTCTCAATTCATTTCTGACTGTCATAAAAATTAAGTTGGATGAAACTTCTTGAGAACTCTCTTGGCCTCTCTCTTCTTCAATATCCTGTACTAATTCTTAAAAAATTATTATTCCATTCTCTAGAGTTTAGTTTATGAATTACGTGCCCGAAATAAATGTGTTGACACATTCATTGTTTATGTAAAAGTCTACAAGATTATTACATTCGCAAGCTTGTGAACATTTATTTATGGATTACAAGAACTAGATGATAAAATTATTGTCTTAATATACGAGTATTTGTTTAAAAATCAAATTTCACTCACTAATATGATGTCATAAACAAAAAATAATTGTTCATTCGTAATGAAAAACTGATAGTGATATGCTAGGAAACCATGAATTAATTATTGAAAATGTTCAGCAATGATAAAAACAGTAACCGTTATAGACTTGTACCATTTCGTCATAAGCAATCACTCAAAATTTTAGCAAAAAAAGCTAATGAATTATTTTTGAAAATGTTTATGGCATGTTAGTCTCCAGCCAGCCACAAAGAATATAATCAAACATATATTGATTGTTTTGATAGATAAAGTTTCTACAGTTCCCTTTAAAACAAACATAGAATGCACGCAAGACATTCAACAATGATGAGGATCTCGCCTCTCTCATTCTTCCTTCTTTTCCTCACTGATCTTGTTCTCATTTTCCGAGGAGCCTGGTTGCGTTTCACTAGCAGTAGTCGCTGCTGCTGGCTGAGAGGATTCCATCAGGCTGGCAGCTATTGCAGCTTTCAAATCCTCATCTTCATCATCAAATAACATTTGTCCATCATCATACTGAATGTAGGGATCAGAGAGCTGCTGCTGCTGCTGCTGCTGCTGACCAACTCCCTTCTGTGTTCTTGATGCAATGTTGCACGATTTGGTAATCCTCTCTGCGTCTTCGGGTAAAAGCCACTGCCCGAACCCGTTGGAGGCCTCAGAGGATGCAACGGACCACTCCTTTGGGAAATTTCCTCTCACCAGAAAAATGCTCCACCCGGAGTCCTTCAGTGAGTCAAGGTAGGCTGAAAGGTAAAACTTCGAGAGGTGCTCTGGCGCTGGATAGAGGCTGTCGAAATTGTACCACTCGCCGTTAACTTTCCTGATACAGAACCAATGGTCCTGCAAGTGACAGATAAAGGCATTTTCCTTCTCTGGGTCAATCTGAGCTGGCTCCGCAGCAGGGCTATCGAGGGGGATGACTTGCAAATCCCACACTTCCAAAGCTTTTTGTAGAACCTACAAGCAGAGAAGGCCATATACACAAAGAAAGTAATCATTATATTTGCAATTCTTGTACATAACTTATATACTACTCCCTCCGTCCCGCTTAAGATGACACGTTTTCCTTTTTAGTTTGTCCTAACTAAGATGACACATTTCCTTTTTTAGTAACTTTCTCTCTCCAATTAATACACTCAACCACTTTTTCTCACTCCTATTAAAATATCCATCTTTCTTCATCTTTCTACTTTAATACCTACACTCACCTTCTCTCTCTCCAATTAAACACTTTAACCAATAACTCCTAAAATACCGTGCCGGCTAAGCAATGTGTCATCTTAGCCGGGACGGAGGGAGTACTATCTTGCTTTTGAAAATTGGCTAGGACAAATAAGCAATTCTAGCATCTATGAACAAAAAAATATTCTATACAAGTCTAAAGCCTAAAGTTATTTGGTTGGCTCCTTATCTATCTTCTTGGGGTCTAAGGTCAGATATTCTAGTTTGGCATGAAAGAAACATTCACTTATGGTTCATTGCTGGCAACACTTTTGTAACTGATTGTTTGAAACAATGGACAGTTTAAATTTATAACTAAGTACAAAGCAGAAAACAAATCAGGCAGCTGGCTAAGAACGTGGGTAGCGCATATACCAAATCCAGGGCGTTATATTTACTAGTCAGCAAATCATTTACATAAGATCAGCTACAAGGGCGTACCACTCAACTCTATATCTTCATCACTCTCGTAATTAAAGAATAAAGATACAAACAAACAAAATGTGCATAGAAAGTGACATAAAAAACGCCACATCCCACTAGAAAAGTGGATTTCCAAATTAGAAATGGAAACTATAACAGCTAAAGTGCCAAATATCACCCCAGATTGTCATAATCACTCATCTAAAGATTAAAACAAGATTAGAGTTCCAAATACTACTGTCCCATTATTAACTTAAAGCTTATTCATCATCACAAGAGTGTACCATTCAATTCTATCTCTTCATCACTCTAGGAGATTAAAGAAAGAAAGAACAAACAAAAAGTGACGTAGAAAACGTGACATTGCACTACAAATGTGGTTTTCCAAATTAGCAACCTTAACAATTAGAGTGCCAAATATCACCCGAGCTTGTCATAATTAGTCATATGAAACAAGCGACACGTGTATGAAACTGAAAAACGGAGCATACGTGGTCAGAACGGGAAGCTGCAATTCCACAGCTTCATTAATGAAAATGGCTTTTTTAAATAAATCTCATAACCCCATTTCAAAAAGAATGAATAAAATGTAGAAGTTCCTAAAACATCAGCATTACCTAAAAAACAGTAGGATAGTGCAAATTAAGTAGAACTATAATCTCACAAGATAGGAGGATAGAAACCCTATAACTCAAAATTAGATAAACAATCTATACAGGCAAACAAGGAAAGCATTTCACATCGTGCTAATTGTTCGGTTCAATAAACAATCTCAGCTAAAACCTTCATATATCACCCAATATAAAATTACGAATCAGAAGCTAAAAAAATCCAATCTTTAACCTAAAACCGATCAAAAGTAAATTGAATTTCTTCTCCCGCAAAGAGAATAACGTGTTTTCGCCCAATCAAAAACAGAAATATGCAGATTCGAAGTTTGGAGAAATCAGACCTGGATGCTGAAGTCACCATCGAGAGAGACGTTGTGAGAGAGCTCAGGGACAAAATCTCCGGTGACGGAGGAGCCGAGCATCATCTGGCGCTCCGTGCGATCCAGATCGGATGCCAAGGCCGCCAAATCGAACTCCGAGAAGAAAGGGCCCTGCAGCACCGTGTTCACGCAATGCACCGCGCACAGCTTCGACTCTTGTACCTCGTGGTACAACAATCCTCCATTGCTGGCCCCTCCCCCTCCGACTTCTGCGTTGCTACTCATCTTCTCTCTCTCTAAATCTCCAATTTCCGTTTCGAACCTATAAAGATATTGCGGCGATGGAGTTCAGTTTCCATTTTATTTTGAATCGTGGCAAACATGGAAGGTGACACAAATGATACCATACCCTAACTTATGCTCTTGTAAATGTGACTAATATTAACCACAAAAAAAAAAAATTATATTAATTGTACATATAATTGCCACTAAAGTTACAATCTTTGGTTTCTGTTTGTGTTTGTGCTCTTCATCCATCATTTCCAGCTTTTCCCTTTCTGAATTTTTATGGGATTTCTTGAATTGTAATGAAGGCGGCTATCATCCATCGAGCTCGTTTGAAAAATGAATTAAGGGAACAAATAGAAATGTTTTGCAATTTGTGATTTTAAGAAATGTAGAGATGCATCGTAAAAAATTAAAAAATGAAGATCCCCGACTGGAATAGTCGTTCACTTAATATGATTTTTCTAAAGATGAATGTTCTTTCACGTCTCTAAATGTTTTGTACTTACGAAATTGAAGACAAAATAATAACGATAAATTAAAGTAATAGTACCCACTCAACCACTACTTTGGTAACTGACTAACTCGCGTGCATAACATTGTAACCTCCATGCACAATGTATAACAGCGGTAGCACATTCCTTCATTAAATATTTCTATATCGTTGCACACCCTTGAAAATGATATTGTCTTCAAGGTTGGTTCAACAATAAATGTCCCCCGAAGTTCTATAGATCAACATCCTTCAATCCTACGATCTTGATGACGTGTGGACATCACTGAGTTGGCTGGTTTCATCATCGTCGTCCCCAACTAAATCTTGTAAAGTCTCATGTGGACATCGATAAATTGTTCCAAACTTTAATATGCACTTGAAACAAGTCCTTGCATTGACGTGTTTTCAAAACTCTTCATTGACCATTCTGTAGAATGATCGAGGGTCATGAAGTATTGAAGAGAGTTGTACCTTATTATGTTCGCAAATAGTTTGCATCTAGGTTGCTGCCAGGTGTGCTTCTTGTCGTTCGTAGGATGGAACTCAGGTTGGTGTGATGCCATCAACAAATCAACCTATGGGTGTACATAGAGGAGTCGAGAAAGTTAATTATTTTTCTCATTTGGACTACATGTGAATATCTTACGATATTTTGATTTTTTATTTTGTAACCGTAAACAAGGTTTTAGTCCCCCAAAGAAACAAATTATTGTTGATTTGTTAGCTCGATAAGTTGCGTTAGTCTATTCTCAAAAGTTGCAACGTACTCATCCAAAGACCCATCCTCCGTATTGGCACATAATGCTTCATATTCGTTCAAAGCGAAGCTCGTTTCAAACCGCTTGTGGAGTTCACGTGCAAAGTTCTCCCAATTAATCAATGGCACCATATGCACGTCATAAAAGAGTTGACATCTTTAGAAAAGTTAAACCAACACATTTCAGAATTCAGAAAATATCTAAATTACAATGACTCACACAAAATATTACTCCATCTATCTCCCAATAATTATTCATTTTGGTCCAACACGGGTAATAAGAAATGTAAAGGAAAGTGAGTTGAAAAATTACCATTTATGGTAGTTAAAGCGGACAATTAACGGAGAGGACAAAAATGACAAAAGTGGATAATTAATGGAAGACGGAGGAAGTAATTTGATTGAAGTTATCCGACAATGATATATTAGAAAATCTGAAAGCATACGCATTAATATTAAAAAAGAAACTTTACATGGGATATGTATTTACGTGCAATGAGTTGTGATCAATTGCTAACTAGGAGTAATTAGCAATTTCAAATTAAGAGTAAATCTTAGTAATTAGATTATAGTAAAATATAGTGGTTCAAATAATGTCAAGTGGAATATAATTTAAATTAAAAAATTACTAAATAAACTTAAAGGGTATTAATGTCAATTCTTATTATATAGTAGTAAAAACTAACCACTTTCCCTTTCCTCAAAATCATTTTAAAACTTTAAATTTACGTGACTCGTTATATTGGTTGCAGCGCGTTGGCGGGGAAGGTGACGAGCCAGCGCCCCTCTCCCCATGTGGCGCGCTGGCATTTGGGCGTGCCGCCCAATCGCCGACCCGCAAATAGACATCGTTTTTTCGCGATTTAATATTATTACTCCCTTCATCCCTTAAAAATAGAAATTCTTTCATTTTTGGTTCGTCCCCTATAAATAGATACTTTCATTTTCAGGAAATTTCTTTCTCTCTAGTGAGGTGGGACCCGTTTTCCATTAACACACTTTTCTTTCTATCTATCTCTTTTTTTACCAATTTTGCATTAAAATCCATATTGTTTCAAAAGTTTCTATTTTTAAGGAACAAAGAGAGTATTATTTAAAAACAAATCAGAGATTCGAGATTTTTTTTAATTAAATATTTATAAAATTGGTAGTTTTTTAAAAATATTTTATTTTTTAATTCTTCCTCACTTACCTATAAATAACCTCATTTCATCACTTCATTTTTCACTCACGAACACTTTCTTCCCGTATGATGCAAATCCAATTACAATTACACCTTGATGGGATTCAGTTCTTGAGGGCTCAATTGGGTCTCCCCCTGTTTAGACAATGACGCCAGCGTCTCAGGATGATCCGCAGTTGCCGACAGAGTAATTTTGAATGATTTTAATTGTGTATTTTTTTTTATTTTCTAGTATTTTAATTATATACTTTTTTTATTTTCTGGGATTTTAATTATGTTTGTTTTAAATTATGCATTTTTAATTTTTAAGATTTTAATTGGTAACTTTTCAGTTTTTTAATGAAATTTTTTTGATTAAACATTTATTTTTATTAGTTGCATTTAAATTAAAGAACATAAGTAGTACTATGATCCATGAATAGTGAAAGGAGAGATTGATAAAAGATAGAGGGGTTGGAGGTTTTGTTTCTTAATTATGAATTAAGTAAAAAAGTAGTATTGTAGAGCCCATTAATAATGAAAAATAGAGATGAATAATGGATGAATAAGAGATACGATTGTGAATGACCGGGGGCATATTAGTTAAAAATAAATACTCATAGATACTTAGCTGAGGAATAATATCCGGGAAGTGGGTATAAAAACTTTAAATCTAAACACTTACTATACTAATTTACGACAATAGCTGTAAAATAAGTTGAGATGCTATATTTATAGATGACGGTGCAGGAGTGTCAACGATGCTCGGATGTGGGTAGAATAGCATAATCTTCTTGATAAACATCGGCGGCTACACCTCGAAGCAGTGATTCACGACGGGCCGTATAATGTGATCAAGAATTGGAACTATACCGGTTTGGTTGATGCAATCTGCAATGGCAAAGGCAAATGTTGGACTACGAAGGTTGGATGTGAGGAATAACTGATTGAAGCCATTGATAGTGCCATGAGAGCCAATAAAGATTGCTTGTGTTTCATTGAGGTGATGATTCACAAGGATATGATACAAGCAAAGAACTTCTGCAAATGAGTACCATTTGTTCGGCAGCTAATAGTCGCCCATCCAACACACCCTAAAGATCTAATTGACTCCTACGTCCAAACTAATTACTAGTAATACGTATATAGTGGAATATTGTCACTTATGTGAGCATTATTGGCGAACATCTTCCTCATTTAGGATATGTTAACGTTATTTATCTTATTTTATACATTTATTTTAATTTTAATACATCGTAAGTAATTATTGAGGTCATTAATTTTACCAATTAAATAATAATATAAAATCAATTTATTTATTTTCTCAACTTTAGATAAATGAATAAAAGAACAAACTGAACCTTATTTTTATTAATTTATAAAAGTAATGTTGCCAATAATAATTTATATAGTGAATCAAACTATATTTATTAAAAACAATGAGAATATTGAGTAAGCGACATTAATATTCACGGATTGTGTTCATAATATAAGTCACAAAACATGTATAAGAGTTAACTAGATTGCATTTTTCAAAACTCAATCAATTGTGAGTGGTGAATTTAATGTATGTGGAATATGTATAAATTCGGGTGTAAATTTGTGAAATAAAAAAAATGAACTTTTTGTAAATTTGAATTCATGACCATAAATTTATACTCCTATAATAAGATAATGAATCCACCATATGAATTACTACTTAAATTATTACTTGTATATTATATATAATTCAACAAATTTACTAAAAAGTAATAAGACGTACCTATAATTTATCATTTAACTCAATAGTTACCTAGCAATAATTTATCAGAAATGCGACTATTTAATTTAAATGAGCTCAATCAATTTGTTGTTAATATAGTTGTCAACTGCTCCACAATGAAAATAATCAAAGAATAAATCCTACCTAAGTATCACCTAACTCATAATGTGACAACTGACTCATATGCGTGTTGATAAAAATTTCCAAAATAATAATAATAATAACAATAATAATAATATTAATAGTCCAGGTTGATAAAATTGAAGATACACTAATGCACTAGACTTATAATCAAATTAGAGTGAATTACATAAATGGTACCTGATCTTTCACTTTCGCACGAAAACGGTACCTGATCTTTATTTTATATCGTTTATGGTATCTATTAATCACAATTTCGGTACCTAGCATAAATTTCGCCCCAAATTACCCCGTAAGGACAAATTAGGTAGATGGGGGTAATTTTGGAAATAAAAAATGTCTGATTTTTGCAGATATTCAGGGTGTCAGGAGCGAATTTCTGAAGATTTGATGCAAAGTGTTAGGAGCGAATTTTTGATGATTTGATCTCATGCACAGTAACATTATTTTTGTCTTATGTTTTACTTCAATGGATGGTTGACACGTCAACAATTTCATTTTCACTAAACATCCTTCCACCATGCCACTTCATCTCACTTTCTCACTCTCTCACTTAAAACCTCCACCGTTTCATCTACCACTCTCACTCTACCTCCCTTCCACTCAATCTGACGTCCGGCCGACTGAAGAAATCGACCGTCGGTGTTGTGCTATTGACGTTAAACGGTGAGAAATGCCCCCCAAGAAAAGAGGGCGGGCGTCGTCTTCAAAATCGAAAGCTTCTAGCTCCGGGGTTGGCTATGAAGCTCCTCATATAATAGATGTAGACGAGGAGACGTGGGACATCCGTGGTCGTGGACAGAATATATTCAACCCGAAAAATGAATACGGTGAGTTTTTTTGGTTTCATTGCTCGATTTTGCAGTAATCTTAAATTCAACAGTCATAGTAAATATTTGTTTCCCCTTCGGCATTGGTGTTGGCAACAAAGTTAAAGGAGGGCAAAAAAAAAGTTTAGTCCGTAGCTGCAATTGTAAGTGAACAACTATTTTTCTATATCTATATACATATGACTGATTTTTTTGTTATTCTTAAACGGCTTTTTTTTTTTGGTGAGTCTTAAACGGTTTTTTAATTGTTGTTTCTTTTGCTTTTTTGCACCATGAATTTAGCTAATGCTCCAATGTTTGTTTCATCCGCATTTCTTGGGCACTGCGAATTTTTTTTTTTGCACCATGGATTTATGAATGCAAAAAGTTGTCATTTTTTCTTATTTTTCATAGAATCTTGAGCATTTCATGTTTCTGCAATCTGCATTTGGTGATCATATTATTACCCTATATATCAAGAAATCAGTACCGTAGTCATGTGGTTAGAGTAACACATACACATTTTACGTTATTCAAGTTTATTTTATTTTTTATATATAATTCATTGATGAAGGAATGTAGTGGCATCGCCAGCTGCAATTTTTTTTCCATTGAATTGGGGTATTACTTGATTTGTTTGTTAATGATTTTTTACATTCATTGTCACTCAGCTGGAAGGCCTGATAGGTTTAGTTTGGCCGTTCACCATGGGGGTATATTTGTTGGCGAAGAATATGTAGGGGGTATGTTGAATTATGTGGATAATTGTACTATCCGGCAATTCGAATTGTTGGACTTGTCATCCATTGTGCTTAAATTAGGTTATCGCAGAGAATACATTTGTGAGTTCTACTACTGCCATCCTTCCCACAATCAAGCATGTCATGGCACTAAAGTTGGTCATCCTCTCGAACCACTTATTGATGAGGAACACTTGAAGAGATTCAAAAAGTTGGCTAACAAACTAGAGAGAATTGTGCATGTTTATGTTTTGGAGATCACCGAAGTTGAAGCGAGAGCCCGAAAGCATAAGGACCAAGAGGCATATATGAAGGATTATTTCAGTCCTAAGTCGAAGGGTGTAGTGATAGAGGAAATCGACGAGCCCCCTCTGGTTGTGTCGAAACAGAAGCCGCTGAAGAAGGCGAAGGTCAATCCTGGAATACCTTTGCTTGAGTGGTATGAGCAGGATGTAGAGTTCGAAGACTATTTAGTGAGTAGTTTGGCTAAAGCACGTGAAGAATGGAGAAAGAAAGAGGTAGATGAATCAAGAATTTTGAAATTTTTGATGGATGAATTTAGTGCAACTGTGGAACAGGTACTTGAATTTAGGGTACTGCATGTGTTATTATTTTGAACCTAAACTGAAATTTATTTTTTGGGTACTGCATGTGTTATTATTTTTTCGCACTTAAACTGAAATTTATTTTTTGGGTACTGCATGTGTTATTATTTTTGAACTTAAACTGAAATTTATTTTAACTGTCTCTTCTTTTGCATTTTTTTGTAGTTGAGAGATGATCGGCCAACCTTACAGCCCGAAGCAACACTAGTTGATACACCTTCATCTGTGCAAGTTGAGGAGCAAGCCCCACAAGAAACAGTAGTTAAAGTAGTTGATGTTCAGCCAACTGCATTTGATTTTTTTTTTTGAATTTAAGGTGTACTAACTTCATTTGAATTTTTTGTAGCATCGTGTGGCAGCGCATAGAGTAGAGAAAATTACTGATGTTCCATTTGAACCTGCACAGCCGCAACCATATGTGCAAGTTGAGGAGCAAGTTCTACAGGAATCATTTGTTCAGCCTGCATTTGAGGAGCAAGCCCTACAAGAAACCGTAGTTGAAGTAGTTGATGTTCAGCCAACTGCCTTTAAATTTTTTTTGAATTTAGGGTGTACTAACTTCATTTAAATTTTTTTGTAGCATCGTGTGGCAGCGCATAGAGTAGAGAAAATTACTGATGTTCCATTTGAACCTGCACAGTCACAACCAAATGTACAAGTTGAGGAGCAAGTCCTACAGGAATCATTTGTGCAAATTCAACCAGCCCCACAGACTGAAACAGTTGGTTATAAAGTGGGTATCGTATTTAATATTATGAAATTAGTGGTTACTAGGAGTTGATGAGTGTACTAACATTAGGTATCTACTGTGTTGTTACGTTATGTGGTATAGCCTGTTGAAGTATCATCCGATGCACCAGGCAGTGGAGTGGAAAGTTGCTTGGGAACCGAGAATGAAGTGTATAGACCCGATTTGAATAATTTGTGTAATTTGTGTGAACCACATGAGTATTCGTTCATTGATAACTTGGTAGAAAATTGGGAAAATTGGGAGCAATACCTTGAAAATTGGGTTGAAGGTGGAGCAGGGCAACAGATGAAGGAGAATGTTGGCGGAGTTGATGTTCAAGCTTCGCAAAACTTGGCCGATGCAGCTCCTCTAGATGATAACTTGGGCGGGGGCAGACCCCAAGTTGAAGAGGAAAACCTAGCTGCAGCAGGGGAGAACATAGTGGGATTAGAAGCCCAGACGCCTCAAAGTTGGGAAGATTGCCCTCTACACAACGAGGGTAGTGATGAAGATTCAGACGATGATGTTGTCCAGGTCATATCTGTCAACAACATGTGTAGAGACGAGCAGCTCTTTTCTTCGTACTTCGAGGAGCTAGTCCGGGCAAGTACTGATGTTGAAGTAGATACTTCTGCAAACCCAAGCGGTCCCTTAATAGCATCTGGTTCGAATGCCTCCAAAACCACGAGGAAGAGATCATTCTCAGCAAAAATTACTAAAAGGAAGGATGATGGGTGGCAGCTGGCAGAAGAAGCCGACATGCTTAATGATTTGGCGAATACCGATCTACATGACACAACTGATCTTGAAGAAGGTAGGCGTAGGACCAATATTCGTTGTCGCACATTCACTCTCACTGATGGCTTGCCGGACTGGAGTGTTGGGGATGTGTTCGGTGATAGAGAGTACATTAGGGAGACACTCCGACAGTATTCAGTGTTGTCGAAGAGGGATATCCACATCAAGGTCAATAACAGGAAAAGGTTAAGAGCCGTGTGCCTTGGACGTGGCTGTCAGTGGTTCGTTTACTTCAGGAAGAATCCCATTCATAACATGACAGACTATGTTGTACAGACGATGAATAGAAGACATTCGCTCACTTGCTCCAGGGTACAGAATAATCGATGGATCACGTCGAAGTGGTTAGGGCAACGGTTCATAGAAAAGATCAAAGCGAACCCTCACATTCCACTGACAGCTATTCGACAATGTGTAGATGAGCAATTCGGATCAACTATCAGCAGAATGAAGGCAAATCGGGCTAAAGAAACGGCACTGCAAGGCATCTATGGAAAGATTGGGGATCAGTACAAGAGACTTTTTTACTACAAGGAGGAGTTATTGAGGACGCATCCTGGATCAACTGTCCACATACACTACGATGATGAAAGAACGAGCTCGAGCTCTGGCCCTCGGTTCCGTAGGATTTATATTTGTTTAGGGCCATTGAAGGTTGGATGGAAACGCTTTTGTCGACCAATAATCTTCCTTGACGCATGTTTCTTGCGTGGGATGTACAAGGGTCAGCTCTTCACCGCTATCGGCATCGATCCCAACAATGGATGGTGGCCAATAGCTTGGGCAGTTGCCGAGACCGAAAGCTACGAGCAATGGCATTGGTTTCTGGATTTCCTAGACGAGGATCTGGATATATCGGCTAATCCTCCTAGATATGTTTTTATGTCGGACCAACAAAAGGTACAACATTTTCTATTGTATATGAAGTATAAATTTTGTATTTATTTCAATTTACTTTATGCAGGGCTTGGGTATGGTAATTGGTGAAAAATATCCACAAAGCGAACACCGATTTTGCGTACAACATATGTACAACAACTACAAGAAGCGCTTCTCCGGAGACATATTGAAGAAGAGGATGTGGGGGATTTCATCTAGCACAACGGTCGTGGAGTTTGACCAAAATATGGATGCAATGCAAGTGTTCAACACAAATGCACACCAGTATCTGACTAGAGTTGCCCCGAAGGAGAAATGGATTAAGGCCTTCTTCTCTGAGCACACTCTTTGTGATACACAGGTAACCTACTAACTGCAAGTACAGTACAAGGTATTCCTTTATATTGACTTCACATTGTCAATTATTTTAATACGTGACACGTCGTGTAGCTCAACAACATGTGTGAGACGTTTAACTCAAAGATTGTTCTTGCTCGAGAGAAGCCAATAATAACCATGCTGGAGGAGATTCGAACACAGCAGCTGGAGCGCATACAGATCAGAGGTCAGTGGGTGAAGAACTATGATTTCCCGGTACCTCCTGTGATCAAGGAGATTATTGATAAAGCAGCCGCAGAGTCGACCTCGTGGAGATCGTTGTGGAACGGTGAGCATGAATACCAAGTCACTGGCCCTTATGGTCAGTTTGTGGTGAATTTGCAAACAAAGAAATGCACGTGTAGGCTTTGGCAACTCAGAGGTATCCCATGTGTGCATGCGGCAGCCTCCATTTTGAAGATCGGCGATTCCATCACAGATTATGTGTCTGAGTATTACTCACGGATCCGCATGACTGCCCTCTACGAGCATGTCTTGTATCCTATCAACGGGATGGAAAATTGGCCTAGATCGTCGGAAGTTGGTTTCGAGTTGGTTCCCCCTAACACAAAAAGGCAACGTGGCCGCCCACGCAAGGTTAGAAGAGAACAAAATCAGGTATGAGCACTAAGTTACCATAATACAGATACATCTTTGTAGTAATTAAATTAATTAGAAATAAGTGCATGCTTTCTATCCTCTTGCAAATAAGTGAAATCCAAACAAGTTTTGCAATATTATACTCCTATAGCCTTTAACTGATGCCACATCATTGTGATATTCTCACATCTGATTCCACTTTTTTCCAATTTTAAATGAAAGCAAAATCAGTTGATACATTTAATTTGATAAGTAGGTACTTATGTTATGCTACAAAAATCAGGTAATGCCACTAAGTTACCATAATTTTGCTTGTTGGGAAACACAGGTACAATATCGTGAGAATGGGGTCGAAGAACTTATGCGGTCAACCTTGATCACGTGCAGTCGATGCGGTCAGATAGGGCACAACAGGAGAACCTGTCAAAACGACCCTCGACCACCGACACCGACTAGTCAAAGGAGTGGAGCATCTTCTAGCCAGCCGCAATCTGGTGCGGGGCCATCTTCAAGTCGATCAACTGCCGCACCGCGGGTTGCTCCGGCCAGACAAGCACCAGCAGCTGGGAGAGGGCAGCCTACTCGGGGGACAGCAGGAGCGGCAGGTCCACCTCGTCCAATAAGCGTCACCAGGAGGGCTCAGAGGTGTGGCCGTCGCAGAAACGCAGATTAAACTTGTGGGTGTCATTGTGGGATTTTGTTGTGGTGTTGTGTTTCATTTTGTGAAAATCACGTGCAGTCTGCCTTGTTTTGTCATGAACTTTGAACTTTACGGACTTCGATTGAAGCCTAGCATTTCAGGTGGTTTTTGATTTTTTGGACATGGTATCCCCATGGGGATGGCAGACTGGTGATGATTTTTGTCAGGTTTATAGTGAATCTACGATCCAGCTTTCGTTTGTTGTAAGCATAACAATCTACAGTTTATGGTTATGAACTTTGCATAGATATTTTTGTCTTTCATGTTTGATATGTCTTACTTTTCGCAATCATTTTAGGGTGTTGAAATTTAATTCACGTTTTATTATCGCCAATAGTACCAAATATAATTCACATTTTATTATCACCATCAGTACTAAAATAATAACAAATGTAGTACCAAAATATTAACACACCAATAGACATTTTATTATCACCATTATACGAAAATAATAACAATGTAGTATCAAAATAATTAGTCGTAGTTTACTATTACCAAAATAATAACAAATGTAGTGCCAAAATAATAACAACTGCAGTACCAAAACCAATAGTACTAAATAATAACACCATTACTACCAAAATAATAACAAATGTAGTACCAAAATAATAACAAATGTAGTTGTCTTCCCCAAATCAACTGAACATAATTGTATTACACTAAGCTTCCAATAGACGGATCTAATTTACCAAACTAATAACCATAGCAGCAATTGCAACAACTAAAGAACAACAAGCAACACATACAAGAAAAAATTCTTTCCCTTTACATCCAGCTCCCACTGTCCGGCCACACTTTCGATCTTCACAACTTTGTGATTCAACTTCGTCAACGTCTTCTCGACGAATCTGCCCAACAGAATCCTTGTCCATCGACTTTGGATAACACCATTGAAAAAAATGACAACCCCCAACCTTACCTTTCTTCTCGCAAACGAAGTACAACATACCGTAAGATTCTCGTCGTGCGTCAGCCACTATTTTGAGACTTGCTCTTTGGCGACACCAACAATTTTCGTACTCAACTCTAAGCCAACGACACCCGTTTCTTCCTTCACCCGAGTAACTTTCGTAAGTACTTGACAACCTAGACATTGAAGAAACAAAGAAGAAAGAAGGAAATGAGAGAAGAAATAGACAAAAGGGGAGTTGAGTAAAATATATATATAAAAAGGGAAAAAAAAAAGTTTGATATGACTTGGTGCTAAAATTCAAATACAGTAGTGAGGCAATCTGCCACAATAATAATGACATCAATTGGAATTACAAACCTACCCTCTGGGACATGGATGTCATTCTGAATTGGAAAGGGGGTATTTTAGTGACGAGGTACCATAAACGATATAAAATAAAGATCAGGTACCGTTTTCGTGCGAAAGTGAAAGATCAGGTACCATTTATGTAATTCACTCTAAATTTATAAAGTTATGGACCAAACAAATTAGTTAAATCAACTTTTGAACTCAATTAAATGAAAGAGCAATCATATACACTTATAAGCTTTGATTCAATTGAGTAAACTCAATTTGATTTATCTAATATATTTTGTAATGAAACGATTTTGTTTTGATCTAGTTATATAGTTCATGAAAATTTAACCATTTGAATATGGCATTTACATTAAAAGCTTTTTAATCTACTATATATAAATTATAAAGTTTGAGGAAATGATTAGATAATTAATTTCAGTTTGAATGAAATTAGGTTATTTCTTGTAATGTCCGTTGCTAAAAAGAGAAAAAAAAAAAGAAAAAAAAAAGGAAAACGCAGCTAGATTTGGCAGGCATAGAAAACATCGAAAAAAAGGAGATGAATATGTATATGGGTGAAAAAACTGCATCGTTATTTTCAGTGTGAATCTGTGTGTGAATTAGCACAAAGCCAAAGCTCTCGCTGACGATTTGCCCTATGCTTCAGCTGTTCTAATACCATTTCCCCTTCTCTCTCCCTACCTCCCTCTATCTAAAGCGCAGGAGAGCTCACATCCGATACTCGAATCTCTTAATCGGATCTCTCCGATTGCTGCTGCATTCCATCTAGGTTTGTTTCTCGCCTGTTTTCTTTTTGTTTGGATTAGGTCATTTCCTGAAATGCTTGGATGAGCGCGTAATTTGGTGTTTGCGATTGTTTCTCGGAGTGTTTTCCTGTTTTAAATATACAGCTGAGTGCGAGAGGTACCAATCTATGACACAATATTTGTGTTTGTTGTTGAAAAAATAAGGTTGTTGAGGTGCAACTTTCTGATCCTGGATTCCTGGAGCTGGAGATCCGTCTGCTTTTAGCGTTGTTGATTTATTTTTTGTGCATAATTTTTTTGATTTTGTTTGATTTAGCTGCATTTTCCTATCCGTGTATTAATTTGATTTCGAGATGATTACTGAAGTATAGGTCGCTGTGTAAGCTTGGGACTGCAATTTAAGCTTAACTTTTATAAACTGAAAACTATCTGGTACGGTTGTGTTTGGTTCCATTGCTGCAGCTAATACCTTATATGATCTAAATCTTTAAGCCTTCAAACCTATGGGTTCTATGTGATTCATCAATCAGATTTGTTTGAAGTATTTAAATTGTTCATTTTTTGAATTTTGGTTGGTTGCTATTTGGCTCCATCAGTTCTTTTCTTAATACTTTTAGTATCTTTGTGAGTTTTTTATTGACTCACACCTAATTGTTTTTGTTGCACCAGAAACATGGCTAGCATGGCGCAATCTCCAGCGTTATTAGCTGGGAACTTGGCCTCGAAACCTACTGCTTCAGATCTTCTTGGGAGTTTGTGTAATGGCATTTGTGATGTACCCCTCAAGGCCCTTGGAAGATCCCGTCTTGGAGCAAGAAGAAGAGACTTTTCCATAGTGGCAAAGGTTAAGAAAGGGAAGAAGAATGAATATCCTTGGCCAGAAGATCCCGATCTCAGTGTGAAGGGTGGAGTGCTTAGCCACCTCTCACCTTTCAAGCCTTTGAAAGAGAAGCCAAAACCAGTGACTTTGGATTTTGAGAAACCTCTCATGGATTTGCAAAAGAAAATAGTTGATGTATGGCTCTTTTAATCCTCTATAGTACTCCTACTCCATCTACCCTGATTGTTTGATCATTCTATATTCAGTAGTAATTTATAAACGCACTGTAATGTGGTCCTGAAAATTAAAATATTTGAGTACTTGAACTTTTGGGAAATGCTTCATTGACGATTATGATAGCTGATTTGCCTGTAATCATCTATGTGTGCGTCCAACATAGACCAAATAATCACAATGAAGGGAGCATTAGTATTTTCTTCACATGAAACCTAGACACTGAAATTTTGATGTCTTGATTTGATCTTTTATTGCTTTTCTTGGTGTAGGTGCAAAAGATGGCAAATGAAACTGGTCTCGATTTCAGTGATCAGATTATCTCACTGGAGAACAAATACCATCAGGTTTAGCCTGTAGCATCTGGTGTCATTGCCATTTTCTGTTCAATCATGTTTCCACATAATGTTCCATCTTAAGCCACAATTGCATGCCTATCAACTTGTTATGATGAACAGTTTTGGGCCATTTTGAGATTTAGACTGCAATTCTGCGGGCTCTTATTATTTCCAATCAATGTCATTGGTAATTCATCTTATTTCCCACATTGATTGCAGGCTCTGAAAGACCTATACACGCATTTGACTCCTATACAACGTGTGAACATTGCAAGGCATCCGAACAGACCAACATTCCTTGATCATATCTTCAACATCACAGAGACGGTATGACAGCTATTCTGCACCAAGCCTCTAGTCTTTATATGCAATTCTGCATAAAATTATCTTAAATATAAAAGTGGGTAGTTCACACAAAATAAATAATGAAGGGTGATATGGATGCTTAATCTTATCATTTCCATGCGTATAGTTTGTGGAGCTCCATGGTGATCGAGCTGGATATGATGATCCTGCCATTGTCACCGGACTTGGTACAATTAACGGCAGAAGCTACATGTTCATGGGCCATCAGAAGGGCAGGAACACGAAAGAGAATATCCAAAGGAACTTTGGGATGCCCACTCCTCATGGGTATGCATATCGAATTTGGGAAGAGATTATTTTGTGCTATATCATGAGTTTTTTGCTTTGGAAGCTTGTGTAATGCTGTGTCAAACAATTGAGTTTCTATTTTCCAACATTTCAGTAAGATTTAAAATGAGGCAATAATTTTTGTATTAATTTCTAATGGTGGGATATTTTTTCAACAGCTATAGAAAGGCACTGCGGATGATGTACTATGCAGATCATCATGGATTTCCTATTGTCACTTTCATTGACACTCCCGGGGCATATGCTGATCTCAAGTCTGAGGAATTGGGCCAAGTATTGGACCACATCTCTATAGCGAAAATTTATTTTATTGTGAAATGAAGTATTGATTTGCTAATTTCTTACTCTTCATCAACAGGGAGAAGCCATTGCATTTAATTTGAGGACCATGTTTGGTTTGAAAGTACCAATTGTTTCAATTGTCATCGGTGAAGGAGGTTCGGGTGGAGCTCTGGCCATTGGTTGTGCTAACAAGCTTTTAATGCTTGAAAATGCAGTTTTCTATGTCGCCAGGTGCTTTGACTGCAGTTAATGCTTTTGTTATATCATTACATGCTTTTATGGCTTCTTCAGTTACTTTCGTCATGATAGTAATTTGCATATTCATTTAATCCTTGCTTAATTAATCTAATTCTGATCTGTCCTTTCCATTTCCATGCGACAGTCCTGAAGCATGTGCTGCCATCTTATGGAAGACAGCAAAAGCTTCTCCAAAGGTTGGTTCAAGAATGTCAGACCCGGTGTTCAAATAAGGAGTAGATTCCATGATTATAACATTATATGCTTCTGTTTCTTAACAGGCTGCTGAGAAGCTAAAAATTACAGCTACAGAGCTCATTAAGCTACAAATTTGTGATGGTGCCATCCCTGTAATATTTCCTCTTCCTTTGTTTTCTTTTGTAGTTCTTGTCCTTCAATTATTATTTCATTTCATGCTAATAACTAGAAAACATTTGATGAACTGCCAAGCCATCTATAATCCTGTTATTATCTTCTCGGAATTAACTAATTTTGGAAGATATAGAAAGGTCATATATATTCCACATACTGGAATTTGCATCATTTGCAGTTTGGTTTTAAATTAATCACATCAACTATCAAGCTAGGATTTCTTTGGTTTGATAAATTTAAAACCATATACTACTGATTTCTGCACATCTTTGTAATGCATTGCTAAGATCTTTGGCCCATTCCTTGTAGGAACCTCTTGGCGGTGGACATACGGATCCGCATTGGACTTCTCAACAAATTAAAGCTGCAATTATTGAATCAATGGATGTAAGTAGTTCATGATTCTTATCCATTCTAGTAGGTATGCTATACTCATAAGAAACCTCGGATGTTTGGTGTCTGCAGGAACTTGTGAAAATGGATACTGAAACTTTATTAAAGCATCGGGCTCAGAAGTTCCGTAAAATGGGTACACTTGAGGTTGGTGGGTTCCAAGAAGGAATCCCGGTTGATCCAATTAGAAAAGTCAACATGAAAAAGAAGGAAGATCCTATAGTCCCAATCAGCATGACTTCTGAATCAGAGTTGAGGGACGAGGTTGAAAAGCTGAAACATCAGGTATTGGAAGCTAGTAAGTCATCAGGAACAGCACGCCCACAGAGGGGTTTGAAAGAGATGATGGAAAAGTTGGAGATAGAGATCGACTATGAATACGATGAAGCTGTAAAAGCTCTGGGTATGGAGGAGAAGTTTTCGACCCTGAGAGAAGAAGCTGCAAAGGGGAGAAATCTACATGCTTTGGATGAAAAGATTGAACAGCTACAGGGTGAATTTGCCAAAAATCTCCCTTCTGCTCCCAATTACAACAGCCTGATATCGAAGATTGAAATGCTGAAAGAGTTATCCAAGTCCGGCACCAACAAAGATGAACTGAAAATCGAAATTAATAAGAGATTTGGTGAGTTCATGAATCGGCCTGATGTAAAACACAAGGTTGAGACGCTCAAGGCTGAAATCGCAAATTTAGGATTAGGAGCATCAGATCTCGATTCCAGTCCGGAGATAAAGGAGAAGGTCATGCGATTGAATGGAGAATTGGAGTCAGAATTTAAGACTGTTCTTAAATCCCTGGGGCTGCAGGTGGTTCCTAAAAACCAAGACGCCGCCTTGGAAAAGATAAATTCCTTCAATGAAGAAGTCCACATGATTATCGATGATGTTGTCAATTCATCAGATTTGAAAGAAAGGATCGAGCTGCTGAAGGCAGAGGTGGAGATACTTGGAAACTCACCAGACGAAGACTCTAAAGCTAAGATTCTATCTTTGGTTACCGAAATGAAGCAAGCTATCAAGGAGGCCATAGCTTTTCCAGAATTGAAAGAAAAGCACGAAAGACTCACAGCTGAGATATCAGAATCTTCAAATGGGAGTCTTAATCAAGAGGAAGAAGATTCCCAAATAAAAGTCAACCAGGACACCAATCACCGTACCTTCGTCTGATGTAAGTCTACATATCTTTATATTCACCACCATTGTTTCATCCCTAGCTACTAGCAATACGATGTTCGTGAAAATCTTTGTCGACTGATTCAGGCATCATTGAAGCTCATCAAGAATCAAGAAGCCACTTTCTTCGAGCACTCAATGCCATTGGCGAAGGTCATATGTTTCGGTTTTTCAGCTCTGCCGTTGTACTTTCATGGATTCGTCGTTTTTATCACCCCCGGATTATGGTCATTTTTAGTTTAATCTTATTGCTTGTTCCCCATTTTTAAGGAATAGATTATCTTTACTTTGAGTTACTGGGGAAATCAAGCATATTTAATGAGGTCTGTAATAGACTAATGTTGTCTTCAAAACCTTCAATAAATTTTATTAGGTCCACAGTTAATTAGTTATAGATTGCATTTTAAAATGGATCATTTTTCTTTCTTTTGGAATAATTTATTAGTTAGTTCGCTCATTTTATTTTCGAAATAATTTATTTTCGTGTAGCATGAAACGCACCTTGATTCTTATTATTATTTAGTTAAAATGAGAGGTGAAACATTGTCTACATTATCAAAAAATGTTATAGTACTACTAATTTTTTCTGACAACAACTATAAATTTATGGAATACGAATTGAGACACTCCAACCATACCTAGTATAATAGGTTGCGCCATATAGAATTATTTTATCAACAACTTAAATCATACCGTAGATGCCGAATTAGCACACCTTTAAAAAATGAAGGTGGTGTACCTAACAACTAAATATACTGCATTGTGCATATATTAAACATGATATATGCTTATATGGAAAAATTTATATTTATGAGAGCCGGTTGTTTGGTTTGATTAATTAGATTGAATTTCATAACTTAATCTTAAATGAATAATTATATGGTATTTAGTTATATCCATCCCATACAACTAAAATAATTTCACAACTTAATCCTAGATGGATTATCATGTGATAATTAGTCATATTCATCCCATCTAATTAAACTAATCACATAACTTAATCATAAATGGATAATCATGTGATAATTAGTCATATTCACTTCATCCAACTAAAATAATATAACAACTTAATCCTAAATGGGTTATTATATGATACTTAGTTATGAACCGAATGACACCTAAATGAATAGAACTGTGCACTATTATTTGAGGCTCGACTGAAAAAAATGCATTCGAATATCGATTTTGGTAGATAATTGAATTAAATGTTATGAATCACAATAATAAAAATAATTACATAACGACTATTATTATGTACTCGTTTAATAATTTATTAAACAAATGTTGATATAATTATCAATTAATAATTATATTTTAATAGTAGTATTATAATTATTTTTTTCAATAAAAAAACTTATTTTTAGCTAGTATGTTAATTAATCAATTCATTTCTTATATAAATTAGTTAAATAAACTTTAATTAATTAATATAAGTTGAAAATTGTATTAAATTTATTTTATGCACAAATAAATGAGAAGTAATCTATCTTTAATCCAATTCGGAGAAATTAACACGATCCCTAGTGGCTAGAGCTATAATGTTGGGCGAAAATTAACCCACAAAAAATAATTACCAAAGATAACCTAGAATTACAGCATACGCCATGTTTCCTTTAATGTGTTTCTACTTTTAATTTCATTTCGACCCTTCAACTTCACACAATTTACACTTTGAATCAGAATTAATCGCGCAGATTTGACCTGTATATATATTGAAGCTATGCAAATGCAATATACATATCGGTATCAATTTCTCCCAGCGAAATTCTCGCGTAATAACAACCTTTTTCTCGTGCTTGTACCTGTTTCCTCATGGATTGAATTGTACCCTTGTCTGCGATCATTCTCGCTCTAAAACCACGGGCGCTTGTTTCTCTCTCTAGGGTTTTTGGCGGAGTTGTAGTGCGATTCGATTTTGTGCGCTGATTTGTAGGGTTTTAGTCGGGTGGTTCGCGGCCTGCTCCTTTCGATTTTGGTCTGCTTTTATTGTCGAGGTTGGAGCTCGTTTTGTTCTTATGAATGATTTTGATTCCTGACTTTTTTGTTTTAGTTGTTTTTTGGCGGGTGTTTTGTTGATTATTCCAGATTGTGGGATTTGTTAGTTGTTATTTGCGATGAAATTAAGAGCAGAAGTGCTGTATTGGGCCGTATTTGAAGTTGTATGCAGCAACATTCACATTGTTTGTTCAGCACTATAAGAGAGCGAGAGAGAGAGCATGGGACTAGATAGGAATTTTTGGATGATTTTCCTGGGTTCTGTTCTTGAACAGATGATATTACTGAGTGAATTGATAATGAGGTGATACTGGTGGTAAATTTGCAACCTTGGGGAAGTGATTAGACTGCGTAAGTTATACGGCGATCTCTGAGACTGGCTTTATTTGTTAATGGGATTAGAATGTGGTATTGGATTATTAGATGTCTTTTGAGGTGCAATTTCTAATTAATAGGGTTCCTTATGCCCAATCTTCTTCAGATTCTGATTGGGATTGGAAACAAATCCGTTTGTGATTACAAGGGTGGAATGCTTTAGGTTTTTTGTTGTATCTGCTGAGTACAGTGAACAATTTTATACGTTTCACACTTCCACTGCATGCTCGACCACTTTGCATAAACATACATCTGGATAAAGCTACTAAATGTGGATTCCAATTAGTGCACTGACTGTTGTTGTTGAAGATGTGGCACCTTCTCATTGAGTGTTTATTGATTTAAATTTGTTGATATTGCCAAACTCATAATTGGAAGTGCCCTTAATAAGTTATATTTTGTTCCATGATGCTGGGTGCGATTTGGTTTGCATTTTTTGTCAGTTGCACATTATTGTTCACAATGTTGTGAAGAAGTCACACTTACTTCGGTTGGAACTTGAAGGGTTATATTGCATCATCTATTGCGTTGTTTTGCTGCGATTGAATTTTGCTCTCGATATATGTTGTTGGGGCTGATTTGTTAATGCATCTGATTGCTTTCCTTTTCCACTGGAACTGTAGTTTGGTCTCACATGTTAAATCATAGATAGCTCTAATTTATACCAGGAAATAGGATATTTTTTAATTTTTACTAAAAATATAATCTACATCTTTAACAGTAGGTACTTAAGGAGGGAATGGAACTCGTGGGTTAATCTTTTCCTTCTTTATTATTTAGATAATATTTTCCTCCATTTGGTGTTACTTTAGTCATTTGCCAAGGTACTTTGTCCCACAAATTAGACAAATTTCTTATGATAATCTAATACGAGAAGAATGTAGTGGCTGAAAGGACTTTAATCCAGATAACATTTCTGGTTGGCTAGTATCTCAATGTTGTTTAGGTATGGCAATAAGTTCTGAAATGATTTATTTGGCACGATTACAGAAATACAATCTCCAGTGCTGCATTCAGAAATGATTCTGATTGGAACTTGAATGATTGCCAGCATGGACTTAAATGCCTCCCCTGAACCAGAAGACGATGAGGTTTTTCCTGCACCACAGTCAGAAGAAGACGAGATTTTTCCTGCACCACAGTCAGAAGAAGATAGTGCGCAGGAAGAACATATTGAATACAATGAACATGTTGACCAAGAGCAGAGTGGTGCTTCAGTTGCACGCCGGGTATCATTCTGTCTTATTTTGAGCCAGCAAGATAATGTTTTTATTATTTCAGTGTTACTGGCAAAGCCTATGTTTAGATTATGATAAATGCAACTAATAAATCCTGGAAAAATATGCAAATTTAAATATTTGGTGTGTAACGGTATGATTCGAAATCCTTTACTTACTCATAGTCATTGGTCATGAGCTCAGTACTAGCTCTTGTATCGTTGAATCTCAATTTGTTCTCAGAATGGAGCAGATCGTGGTCTGACTCTATGTGACTTCTGCTCATTTTTTAGCTCAAGTGTGGTTGCTTACACAATAAGCAGAAGTAACTGTAATTGTAGTATTATATACTATTCACTGGAAGCTTTAACATACTTAGAATCTGGTAATTGTGATTATCCCATGGATTCACCTTAATGGGTTTTGCATGCTTGCCGATTACCTGGTCCACCTTTATGTTACTAAATGCTGCAGATAAAGATGTGAAGAAACACCGAGGAGATCTCTTAAAATGCTTGCTTCTTATTTCTGAATAATGTGTTTTCTTTTACATCAGGAACGTGAGGAAAGGACCCTAAGGATGCGCAGACAGAATCCCAATGACAGACCATCTTATGGATATCAGTCAAGTCAGCTTGCTGATGGCTATCAAGCTAAAAGGCAGAAACCTAATAGTAGACTTCCTCCAGGTGAACTATATGCTGATTATGTTTTACTAGCTCGTCATGGGGCGTGTTAGCAATACGTTGAGTGCAAATTGAAATTGAAATGATATTAAAGGACGACTCTTGTATTCTTTACTTACTAGTCTTTATTTCTTGGGCCACATTCTCTATATACTATCCTGCCCATGTGGAAAGAACTAATGTTTTTCTGCTGTGCTTGGATTGAAGGATCTTTTATGTTTAATGGGAACTGTTAAATTGTAATCCGGTAATCAATATTTACTTCTTAGGATAAAAGAAAAGGGACCTGAAAGGACTGATATTGCGCTGTCTTTTGTGTCCACGGGATTTTCTTGTACAATACTCCAATTAGAAGCATGCTACAATAGATATAAAAATAGTAGTTCTCTTCCTTCTTGGTAGTGCTATGTTTATTCAGCTAATATAAGTCCCCACTGCAGGTTGGTTAGACTGCCCTGCATATGGACACGAGATATTAGGGTTTCTGATCCCTTCAAAAGTTCCTCTAGGTGAAGCATTCAATGAAGAAATTCCACCTGGTAAAAGATACTCATTTAAGCAGGTGGTCCATCAACAAAGAGTTTTAAATCGAAAGGTGCGTGACTGTATTCCTACTTATTGATATTCTTATTGTATCATCTAATATTTAAGAATAGAACTAGTCTACTCTTGTATATATTTGGCTGGTGGTGGTGGGGAAATTGAGTTCTATAGAAAAATGCCCGAGTAGCAGTTAGAGATTATAATCTCTGCTAGTTTAACCCAAGGAGGACAAAGCAGAATATAATTTTCTACTCTCTATTTCCAGATAGGTTTGGTGATTGATTTGACCAATTCAGATAGATACTATGATCGCAAGAACTGGACTGACGAAGGTATCAAGCATGTCAAGGTGTGTAATTTCCTCTATCAGCGTCCTTGGATGTTTATTTTCTGTTTGAATTACTCCTTAATTTGTTACTCTTTCATCTCTTAATTCATTGTCTTCTCTTTAGATTCGATGCAAGGGGCGTGATTCAGTGCCTGAGAGTGAGGATGTAAATCAGTTTGTTTATGAGGTACCTATATCTTTTAGGACTCATAATGATGTAGAATCTGCTTAAATGTTTTATGTCTCAGTTTCATTTCTTTGCAGCAAGTTTCAGGTGATAGTTTTAAGTTTACTGTTCTTGTCAACTTTAGAGCATCAAACTGGTCTAACTAGATATTGTAGCTATTTGGCATCAAGAAATTGACCTTCAACCTTTAATGCTATGAGAAACCCCATTTTCCCCATTGTAGCTTATCTGTTTTAGATAGTAAAAGAAGTAAAGAACTCTTATGATAAAAAAAATGGATCTCGTGTGTCTGCATTGTCCATTTATGTAGGGCTGCTGTAAGTCTTCAGTTTAGGTTATAAGACAGATTGTATGATCCTGGTGAACTGTGAGATCCTTTACCACAAAGAATAAGTTTTTGACCTTTTAAATAATAGAACCTTGTACTTAGTAATTTCTCTAGTTCCTAGCGTTGGGCTTTTTACAGGCTTTGGAAACTAGTATTAATCTTCTTTGTTTACTTAGAGCCCCATTACAAATTGGAAGTGCTAAGTTGAAGTAGTTCATCAGGATTACAGAACATGTTTTTACTAGTCCAATAATCTGAACATGTTCTTACAGGTGAGATATTCATATGTACTAATTGGTTCAACCATAAAATAGTTCAGAGTCGCCACCTTGAAGTATCACTAGTTATTTTATCCATCAATTTCTTTTTTTTTTTTATGTAGAATTATCTTATCTTTGTATTCTAAAGATATAGACATTTGAAGTTCCTTGCATGCTTTTATTAGGTTCAACAATTTCTGGCTCGGCAAAGGCAACCGAAAAAGCATATTCTTGTTCACTGCACACATGGGCATAATCGTACAGGATATATGATCGCCC
>NC_062968.1:52095281-52126083 GCF_023119035.1 Salvia hispanica | reverse complement strand
AAGGCAGAAAGTGAATCCCTTTCTTACTCCCATTAGTTTTAGAAATTGTTTGACTTTATTAAGAAAAGTAAAGGCAGAAAGTGAGTGGGATGTGAGATTCATTTAAAGTATCATGTAATTTTATATTGCATTGTGAGTGTAAAAGATTGGTAGAATGTGGGATTCTTATACTAAAGGTGGAATAAAATAAATGACTCAAAAATCACATAAAATCTAAAATAACAAAATGATTCTTAAAATGGTGGAAAGGGTCATTAGGTAGCGTGAGATTTTCTTACTGCTTCACAAACGTTCAAATGGTATATAGATTGTTAAGCAAGGAATTCTAGGCATCAGATTCCACCCCTTCCATTTCATAAATCAAAAGAAAAAAAAATAGGAATAATAGTTAGGCCATGTTTGGTTGACGGGAAAGTAAAGTTGGCAAGGAAAATGATTACTGGGAAAATGAATCTCGGGAATATGATTCCTAGTAACTTTACTTTCCTGTGTTTGGAAAATATCAAGATTTTAAATTTATATATAATTTAAACACCAAACTAAAAATATATACTTATTATTTTTTATTTATAAAAAAGAATAATAATATAAAATTCTTAATAAACTATTAATTACAAATAATAATAATTATATTATTATATTTATTATTACAATTGATAGTTTAAATATGGATTATCTATCATAATATAAAATAATACATATAATTATAGTTTGAAATATTATACTCATTTATAATAATAATAATAATAATAATAATAATAATAATTAGTATTATAGTAATTATAGTATTTAAGGATGTTATAAGTGAATAAATTTAATAAATGAAATTTACACTATAACTTTATTGATTAATTATTAATTCATAAAAATAATATTAATTATTTATCATACGATTTATATTATATAATTATATTTTAATTATTTAATATATTATTATGAATTATTATAAAATAAGTTATAATTATGATAATTTTAATAATAGTTATTTATTTTCTAAAATTAAGTAGTATGATTTATATTTTTAAATTATTTTTAAAACATTGTAATTAATAATAATAATAATAATAATAATAATAATAATAATAATAATAAAACTATACTATATTGCATTATATATACAAGAATCCTAAAACTGAGAAAAAGAATAACTAAGAAAAGCTAGGATTCAGAATCTTGGAAAATTGTACTAACTTTCCTTATTCTCGGATTCTGATTACTTTCTCAGTTTGATTAAAACTGAAACAAACACAGGAATTTAAAATTTAAGAAATCAGATTACTTTACCAGACAAAATCCTTTTCCAATTTCTTTATCTATAATGGTTTTAGAAGGGTTCTAACTTAATAATTTATACATTTGATTAACTCTTCAAAATTTTAATGGAATGTTACATTTATATCTATTGTTCTTATTGTTTTCATATTCGTTTCGTTATTTTTCCATTTTATGTGTTATAAGTAGAGGAAAACTTTAATTTTATTAAATTAAGCAAAAAACGTTTACTAGTATTGTTTTAGAAGGGTGCCATGATTTCGGTTTTTCGCCAATTAAGTGGTAGAAAGAAATCTTAATTAGGAAAGAAGTAGGAAGTAAAAGAGCTTGTAAGTTTGTAACCATTCCTTGCAAATCATCTGATTTTAATGTGAGTGAATCCTCTTCAGTGAGAGCTTGGTTTTATCTTATGTATTTGTGTATATCTCTAAATCATCAGTGTGTTCTTCATACAGATTCCAATCTCAATCACTCAAGTCTGCTGTCGTTGGAGAATCCCTGGTGGACATCATTATGTTGCGAAAGAGGCGATGAAGAACAGCAAGAAAAGTAAGAACAAAGGGGGATTTACGGTTCGATCCAATGATCTACGTCCGCGGAAGGGAATGTACTCGATCTTATTGATATACAAGGACTATGGAAACATACAATGATCACTCAAGAAACTATGCAATCACTCATGAAATGATCGAGCTAATCTACAAGATGATCTCACTTTCTTTGGTAATCTGCACCTCTCTTTCTCGAGCATCTAGCCTTTTCTCTCCCTTGATTCTGTGTTGCAACAAAATGAGGTAGAAATTAGCTTATATTCATGAACTGATAACTGACTCCTCATAACAAACTCCAAAACAGCCCAACGGCTCCAACATGACAGCTGCAACTTGCTTGGGCTCGAGAGACTTGCGATGATTCCCGTTGCTACTTATATTGCGTGGACACCATCTAGCATCATCAGGAGAAATTAGCTTTGCTGGGGCTGGTCGGAGATGCTCTTTACCGCGAGTTGCAGAGACATGCTGCTGAGATTGATAGGTACATTGAACTTCAGGTAAGATTTGTGCTTTTTGAAAAAAATTCCACCCCTTAGTAGTGTTCAATTGGTTGCTTGATTCGACCATGTGTCATGATATCGATGGTTATGCTCATCTATGATGGATTAACATAGCTAGTAGTATGGATATTTTATCCTCCAGTGTTGTAAATTGCTTGTCTTTATAGTTATATGAAGATACCATAATTTGCTTGTGTATTGAATTGAGTTAGATTTAGGCCTAATGTTGTTGAATGAACATGTTGTCTAAGGCATTTTTTCCGGGTTTTGACGAGAACTTGAATTTTTTTGACTTGCTATTGCATAATCACAATCATTTTGGCTTGAGTTTTGTTTTTGTTTCAGGGCAATCTGATACTTGCAATCCAATAGCTATTTGGTATTTGTAGACTTTTGCACCACATATATATTAGTAATAAAAAGAATTTATACCAAAATTTAACTTTCATTATCACATTGAAATCATAGTGAAAAACAAAAAAGTTTATAAATGAGGAGAATTGATAATACATTAAGTTCCAAAACTTCCACTAAATTCAAATTGTATTGGGGTGTAGTCAATAATGGCATGTCACGCTTTAATAGTATACGACAAACAAATGAGACACCAAGTTGAAAAGTATTGCTCGAATCTTAATAAACCAATACCTTTATTTTATTACCCTACTTTATAGTCTGCATTTTTTATTGATGTTGCAAAGACTAACAATCCCCAGTCACCTTCCTTGGCAAGAAGTTAATCGCAGCAAAACACTTTTCGTCAATCATACAGTGTGTGATGGATCATGAAGGTGTGTTGTCAATCATAAGAGGAGGAGAGGAATCGTTGGACTCGTATTCTTCAATAACAGATTTCAAGCAGAATTTGGACGAAGAAGCTTTGGCACATGAGAAATTGGAAAGTGGATGGGTTTTGTATGAGGAAATATTAGACCAACACAAAATCATAGCTCTGCTCAAACACTTTGCATCGCAAAGTTGGATGCACTTCCACACTCTGATACAATGTTGGGGAGTCGTGAAAGTGGAGGGGAGCCATCACTACCTCTCTTCCTCACACCACCCTTTTTTTGTTAACAGTCTCAGCAAGGGGTCTTGTTCGTACAGGAAGTTATGTAGCAATCATGAGTATGTTGTTGATGTCGGAGATGACAGGCAGCAGCTTGGAGGCGTGGGACGGGTGTACCAGAACAAGCTACCTGAATCCACTCCTGATCTGAGACTCTACTCCACCAATGAGTTTCCAATGCGGGATGAAGCTGCTCGCTGCGGTTTCAAAGCTTACATGGCACTGCCTGTATTTGATTCGCATACCTATCAATACTATGGTGTGTTAGAGCTCTTTCAAGGATATTCTTCTTATCATGTCAGGGATCGTTTACTATCTCTGCTGGATGGAGCACTACAGGTTATTCTCCTGCCCGATTTATCAATCAACAGGCTAAATCTGTAAATCAAATACTCCTGTTTGATAAATTTAATTATTCATTATTACTCAATACTAACATTGCTTCTATATATCGTTATATTCAGATGGCAGGGTTGAGGTCCAGTCACGATTCCATTGCTATTACCGACCTGACAAAAGAAATGGTAAACATAACATTCCATTAAATGAATTATTTGTGACTACAGTTTCTTATTTCTTCCCCTCAATATAAACAGGAACAACTTGAAAGTGAAATAACAGAGGTACTTGAATTGGCTGTGGCGACAATCCCGCGACTATATCTGGCACAGGTTTGGATCCCTTATAACAAGAATTGTTTTCATATCACCACCAACTCATCTTGTATGGAGATGATATCTTTCATAGATTTACAAAGTAAGATGTTCAATTCGTGGGTTTGTATTGATAATAATTTGCATGACTATCTTCAAGCTTGTGAATTTCACAAGCTTCAAATAGATCTTCACAGCTGCAATTCAAATTTATATGATCTCACTGTATATGAGAGTCCACTAGCCCACTATGCCCAGAGAGCTAGGATGTCCCATTGCATTGCAGTGTCTCATCAAAGCAATAGCAACCACTTGTATGTCATCCAATTTTTTCTTCGACCAAAGTATATAAAAGATGATTATTCTGTACACTTGCTCTTAAGGCTACTGGAGATCAACCTCAAGAGTGTAACGTTTGTATCTGGGAAACAACTTGTAGAGGAATATCTAAGGCGTGATGCAATAGAATGTGAGTCAAATGATAATCTCAATTTGCTGAAGTCTTACAAGCAAAACTTATTGGAGTTGAATGTGACAACATACTTGAGGATAGTTGACTCGTGTTGCCTAAAACCTCCCTGCGCCAGAATGGAAAAAGGATGGGTTTTCTGCTTGCCAGCTAAACAAAGCATATGCACAAACCATGTTAAAAGTAACTCGGTGTTGATCAAGGAGAAGATAGAAGGTTTCATGAAGGAAATAACATTCATATCCTGGAAATACAATAAATGGATTGTTCAATTTTGGGCGCCCAAAATGGTGAAGAGTAGGTGCTATCTAGAAACTTCAGATCAACCTTATGCCGTTGGTTGTCTTGCAAAAAGTATAGCTTCATTTAGAAAACAATGTATGGCACATTACTATTTTGTCGACAACCAAGCCAAACAAGACGAACATGGACCCCCTGGACGAGTATTCAGATTTGAACACCCTGAAATTAGCCCTGACCTCATCTATTACACTAGAGAAGAATTTTCAATAAGAAACTTTGCAATGCTTTGTTGTAATCGTGGATACATGGCTTTGCCCGTATTTGATGAAGACGGCATAGGAGATCACAAGCTTGTGGGTGTGCTAGAGTTCCTAGGATTCTATTATTCCGACCTTCCAATCATCAGAAAACTTATGGAGGTACTATCTCTAGCAATTTTTGACTTTTTATTATACAATTGTTGTGAAAACAATGTCCACTTTCATGCAGGCAACAAAACTGAGCTCGAGTCACATAGACTTCCACCCGAGATTCTTAGCAACTGAACCTGCCAATGTATGCTTTAATACAATTTTAGATTGGCAATTCTGTGATCAACATGTCTTTATTCGAATTAATTTGTGCTATTTGAATTAGATTGTAAGTTGCAGGGAAAGCACTTTGAGAGAAATCCGCAATGTCCTTAGCATAATCAATAAGAACCTTCCCCAAGTCCATACAATGAATGTCTGGGTCCCCAATGAAGAGTGTGTTAGTAGTACTAATATTAATAGGAGCTGCATGGAGTTGGCATTGTCTACAAAGTATTACTTGGACTTTATGCCTACACATTCAGTTCACTGCATTCATGTCCAAGACAGAAAAGGGATTATTGGGATGGTATTGGCATCCGAAAACAAATCATGTTTTTGTCAAAATTTAAGTGAATTTAGCATAATCGACCAGCCCTTGTCACACTATGACATGAGTGATCGACTTGATGCTTGTTTTGCTCTTTGTTTGCAAAGTTCACACACTGGTAACCTTGTTTATGTCGTGGAGTTCTTTCTCTATCAAGGTCCTACAACATATAAACATGTTGGGTCCTTCTTGAGCCTTCTATTGCCAATAATAAAGCATGAATTAAAATCATTCAAGATGGCATGTGGGAAGCAACTAGGAGAGGAATTGGTGGTTGAAGTTATTGAGTTTTCTGATGCATACAAACTTGATTCCTGTGAATTAGAGCCTGCTTATTTGTATCCAGTCATACTTAAAAGTGTGTAGTACAATCAAAAGGAGTATTATCACACCAAAGAAGGAGAATACACAAAAGAATGCTCATCAGAACAATACAGAGAAGAATGCACTGCTGCTGCCTCAGATTCAAATATAAAAGATAGAGAGAAGAGAAAAAACTCTTCAATCTTAGTGTTGAGGTTCTCGAATCACATTTTGGGAAGAAGCTAAAAGATGTTGCAAAAGAGCTTGGTGGTTAGTATAAACCATGGTTCAAACTTCTAAAAAACTAAATGTTTGTTATCTACTAACATGAATGAGAATTTAATTGTTCTTACAGTTGGAAGATCAACAATAAAGCGTGCATGCAGGGAACATGGCATTCGAAGGTGGCCAAACAGGAATGAACACAAAAAAAATCTATCCCTTTTTGAAGAAGAAAGTGTTGTAGATTCAGAGCAAGACATGTTGCCATCAACCGCCAACGTTCATCCATTGGAGAACGTGGCACAAATAAACAAAAGTAGCTCAGAAAAGGTGATTGTAAAGGTGAAGTATAACGAGGATTTAATAAAATTTGAGTTGTCTCTATCATTAGTAGGATTGGCAAAGCTTATTGAAGAAGTGACGACGAGTCTAAATCTGGAGATGGGTAGTTTCAAGTTGAAATACATGGATGAAGATGGTGATGAGATCTTATTAACTAGAGATGTTGATTTGCAATTTTGTCCAAAGACTCGGACAACGACAGGTGAGGCACTCATCCAACTGTTGGTTCGATGAAAAAACCAGCTCCATTTTTCTCGTTCATTTCATTTTTAAACCAACGCCTTTGCAATTTCTTAAGTTTCTTGACTGAGTTGGCTTACATATTCTGCTCTGTCAAGACATTGTTTGAATCTCTCTCTTTATGTTTTGGTGTGGAAGCCTTCTTTCTTGTGTTATATATAGCAAAAGACTTGCAAAATTCCATGTAACTGTTGCTAATACTTTGTGTGGTTTCTTTTCTTTAGTTCATTGATAAATACTCCTATTAGTAACCATCCAAACCAAGTTGAATCATATTCCTTTTTTATGTTCCAATTAAATTGAATCATTTTTATTTTTGACAAAAAACAAAATATTGATTACTTTATTTCATCACCTACTTTATTCTCTTTTATTACCTAAAAGAGAAGACTCAACTTAATTGGAACGGAGGAATACTAGTTAAGGAGCTATAACGAGAAATGAAATCGTCGAACATAAAACCATTTGAGATTTCTACAATACTCCCTCCGTCCCTAATAAAAAATGGGTTGAAAAAGTTAGTGGCATGTGAGTCCTACTTTTATGGAGTACATCAGTTTTATAATAAAATGTGAGTGATATGAGTTAGTGGAATGTAAGGGCAATTGCCAAAAATGATAAAAGTAAAAGGTGAAAATTTTTAGGGACGAAAGGAAATAAGAGACAAAATTTCAGGGATGGAGAGAGTATCACTTTTTCCTCTCTCTCCTATTTTATTTCCGGGACGGAGGGAGTATTATTTAGCTCATTCAACTCAATTTCTTAATTTCCGTATCCAAAAAAAGTGACCCAACTTAGTTAGGACGAATGGAGTAATATAGAATTATACTCCATACTATAATGTATACGAGTGATTAAAATGTTTAAAATTATTATATTAGAATAAAATGGAATTTTTAATTCAATTAGTACTTAATTTTACTACACAAAAAAATTAATTTTAAATTAAAATATAATAAATTCAAATTAAATTTTATAAAATTCGAATAATATTCCAATTTCATGCTAAATACACCCCTAAATAATTTTATAGCAAAAGAATTTTAACTTGCTACTAGTTTACACATCTAAGTGATTTTATTGCAAGAATTATATGCTCTTCGTCCCATAATAAGAGTCACATTTTGCCATTTTAGTCTGTTTCACAATAAGAATTACATTCCACTTTTATCATAGGCTTCCACTAATTCACTTTAGTCACATTCTTATTATAAAATCAATATAAAAATGTGGAGATCGTATTTCACTTCTCTACCCACTATTTTTTAAATTTATTAAAACTCATACCCACAGCTAATATGATTCAAATAGTAAAGTAAGAGAGAGAATAATATAAAGAAGACTCTTCCCTACCTTATTCTTTCTCTTATTTTACGATTTATTGACTTTAACTATTTATTATCATTTTTAAGGGTAATTACATGTTTCATACAAAATGTTTTACCTTTATTTCAATTTAATACTCCTTCCGTCCCTCAAAAGATGTCACACTTGTGGGATGGCACGAGATTTTAGGAGGTTTTATTTTGTGTGTTAAATGGCAAGAGAAAATATAATTTTTATATTCATGTGAGAGAAAGCTTTTTCTAAATATGGAAATGTGATATCTTTTGTGGAACAAACTAAAAAGGAAAGTGTGACATCTTTTATGGGATGGAGGGAGTATAAAAAATATTAAGTTTACATATTCCATACAAAAAGTTTACTTAGTGTTTCAAAATAATCCATTCCGTTAAGTCCCTACTAACACCGTTAATTCCTATTACATCATACGTACAAAAAGTTTCATCAATGTTTCAAATTTGTACAAAAGTTTTAAATTAAAACTTCCATTAATTATTTCAAACACAATTATTTTTATTACTCACAAAAATGAAAAATACATAGAAAAATTCACCACTCTTCACCATCAAATTAGCGAATTGCATTTTATTGTTGAAGCTTTCTCATGCAACAATGGAGAATACAACTGAAAAGATATTTAATCTTTTTTTTGTAAAAATTAAATATCGACTTATTGACTATTTGAAGCTCAAATTAGCCATTTTGTAAAGATGAAATATAGACTTATTTTATACCGTGTTCTATAAAGAATACAATAAAAAAATAGAGTATATTGAGAGAGAGATTTTTTTTAAAATCACGATCAATTACTGGAAGAATTGATATTGACTGTTAATTTTTTAGAATAATGAATTATATAAAATCTCTAATTATTCTTTTATTATGATGATAAGTTGGACAAATTATAAACTAATTAACGGTGTTAAAATATTTAACGGAAATGTATTATTTTGAAACACTTAGTAAACTTTTTGTATGAAATATGTAAACTTAATATTTTTTATACTAAATTGAAATAAAGGTAAAACATTTTGTATGAAACATGTAATTACCTCTCATTTTTATAAAACAAGTGCAAAAACGCAAGTGTGACTCTTAATCCGGGACGCAGGGTATTTTTCTAAACATACGCAATCTTACCTAGTATAACCACTTTCTCTTCAAATGACGAGGTCAACCGTTTAATAACTCAGTAATTTGAAGATCACTGAATTCAAAGTTCAATGAGTTCATGCTGAATTCTGCTATAATTTTTTTATTTCATATATTGTTGTTGATTCTGTTAGAATTTGTTATTCAGTTAATAAAAAAGTCCTATTCTTTAGTCAGTATATTTGATTTTATTGTTACCTTCTTTTTAACTACTGTTATTTCAATTTGAGTCGTTGTAATGCTATTATAAATAGCCACTTTGCACTTCAATAAATTATTCATTCCCTCATTCATTCAGATTCAATATCATTTTGTGAGAGCTAATGTTCTTACATTCTGGTATCCAGAGCCCCCACTGGGATCTGAGAAAAGAAAGCAGCAGCTTTAGAGTGAGTCACGAGAAAAAAAAATGGGTGGAGAGAAGAATTTTATGCAGCCTGCGGTCATTACGATCATTGGAGCATGCTGATGGAAAACCTTTTGAGATCTCAAGGTTATTGGAGTCAAGTTGAGATTGGTTATGAAGAACCAAAAGCAGGAGCATCATTGAGTGATGCTAATCGAAAGAAATTGGAGGAATTGAGGGCTACGGATCTCAAAGTAAAGAATTATCTATTTCAGGCGATTGACAGGACAATTCTTGAGCAAATTCTGGAGAAAGGCACCTCGAAGCAGATATGGGATTCCATGAAAAAGAAATTCGAAGGAAATGATAGGGTGAAGCGTGCAGCCCTACAAGCGTTGAGAAGAGATTTCGAGATTTTGGAGATGAAAGTAGGTGAAACCATCACCAACTATTTTGCACGGGTCATGATTGTTGCTAACCAGATTAGGAGTTATGGTGAGCAGATGAGCGAAAGCACCATCGTCGAGAAGATTCTTAGGACTTTGACCGAGAAATTCAACTATATAGTTGTCTCGATCGAAGAATCTAAGGATATTGATTCACTCACAATTGATGAACTGCAAAGTTCACTGATTGTGCATGAACAAAAGTTTCACCGGAGTCATGGAGAAGAAAAAGCACTCAAAGTAACACATGAAGATAGAATGGTGGACGAGGTCGTGGGAGAGCTGTGTTCAGAGGAGGAAGAGGCAGAGGAAGAAGTCCCCAATTTTTCAACAAAGCCACTGTTGAGTGTTACAAATGCCATCATCTTGGACACTATCAATATGAGTGTCCAATGTTGCAAAAGCAGGCCAATTATGCGAAGATAAATGACACTGAAGAAATGCTTCTCATGGCTTATGTAGAGTTGCATAAAGCAAGTCGAAATGATGTATGGTTCCTCGACTCATGTTGCATCAATCATATGTGTGGAGATCGATCAATGTTTTGTGAGCTGGATGAAGATTTCAAGCATATGGTTAATCTCGGAAACAATATGAAGATGAGTGTAGCTGGAAAGGGCTATGTGAGATTGTGTCTCAATGGTGTCACTCACATAATAAGTGGAGTGTTTTATGTGCCGGAGTTGAAGAATCATCTTCTAAGTGTTGGGCAGTGATAAGGCTAATTTCATGCATCGGTTATATGATGAAAAGCATTATATTTTACTGGGTCTAACACAGTTTTTAAGCCAGGTGTGTGACAGAATCGCTAGATCCAGGAGAAGCTGGAGGAAACGGAATAGCGAAGGAATGAAGGAAAAGTGAGCAGAATTTAAGGAAAAGGAGGCTAGAAGAAGGGAGTCAATAGCCGGGGGCAACAAAGTCTATCTATACCTCGCCGGGCCCCGCTTCAACGCCTATAATAGAGGAGCATGCAACACACAAGAAATACAATCTTTTCGCTCTTAGCTCACACACAACACACACACTTGGGAAATGGGAGTTCTGGGGTAGTTTAGGGTTTTAAGGGGTCTCATCTTCAGAGGAAGTCCGTCGTAACACCGTCCGCATGAGGGCGAAGATACAATCTATTTACTTTCGGTTCTTTTGCACTCTATTTTGTTCGAACTTCACTTTTGGAAGTTGATTTGGTTGTTGATGTTACTGATTAGCTATGCATTTCCTTTAGTTTCTGTTATATTTGTGTTATTCTCGTGTTGATCTACGTTGATCCTGTTGTTTGAAGTTTATTTCGGCAAGTTGCATGTTAATCTCTGTTTTTTGTCACTTTGGTGCTTGATCTGGGGAATTTGGCGGTAGATCTGTGGTGTTGTTGTTGATCGGAGGTTGTTTGGTGATTTTGTAGTTATGGAATGTTTTTGGCCGGAGTTTGTGTCGGATGCTTGGATCCGGAGTGGATTTAGCATCCGAGGTTGGATCTGAACAGGGGAAGTCGAGTTGTGCATGGATTTTGAGTTTTCTGTTTACTTTCTGTTTTACTTCGTCTAGTAGCCGTAGATCTGTTTAGTTCTTAATTGTTCTTCGTTAAATCACAAAAATCCAGTCTGCTCTATTTTCCGATTATGTTTTCATACCTGTTTCTTCTGAGTTGTTGTGAAATTTGATTTGGAGAGGATGATGTCGCTGTTAGTTAGTACTTTAGTTAGTTGTTTTACCAGCTTTTCGTCCATACTCTACTTTTTCAGCCATGGTCCCCACCGCCAGTTTATCTCTCAGGTCTAGGTAATTTAGAATAGTTTCATAGATCTAGTGATTTTTCGCGATTTCAATTTACGTGCATGATTTCTGTTTTGCCTAGATCTAGCTGTTAGCGTAGCAGATCTCAATTACAAGCTTAGTCTAATTTCCTCAATCCAAAAAAATGCGTGGCAGCAGCCAACCCAAAAATAATTTCCAAATCCTTGAGCATGATCATTACGCATCCATCTCTGTGGGATCGATCCCTACTTCCCTATGCTAAGTTGTAGTATAAGTGGTTGAGGGTTTTTGAAGAAGTGCTCTGTGTGTCCGACGACCGAGATTTTCCAACGACCAGTGAGTTCCTAGACCTTGTGATCTAGTGGATTTGCTGGACCTAGGAAACTTGTTATTCTTTTCTGTGCACACAAGCGAAAACCGGTATCTTCAGGCAGCTGCAGGAGAAAGGGTTAGCCATTCTAATTCAGTCAAATGAATGCAAAATATACCATCCATCAAGAGGTTTGATCATTCAAACCAAAATGACTGCAAATAGAATGTTTGTTTTGCTATCTGAAGTTACTAATAAGCAAATGATGGAGGAAGTGTATCTTCAAGCAACAACAAAATATCTAGCTCAGTTATGGCATCATAGATATGGTCATCTCAGCTATAAAGGCCTCAAGACTTTGCAACTCAAAGAAATGGTGAGGGGTTTGCCTAAGTTCTCCGAGTCCAGCGATATATGTACTGATTGCTTGAAGGGAAAACAACATCGAGACTCAATTCCCAAAAGGAGCACATGGAGAGCATCCCAGAATCTGGAACTTGCTCATGCTGACGTTTGAAGAACCAAATATGGCTCATTTAGTAGATCCCGATCCGGAGATAGGGTCACTCACTGCACATCTCGACGGTGAACCAGCCCATGCCATAGTCTTAAACCCACGTCGGAGGTCTATTGATATCAAGACAAATGTGCTCGGAGTGTTGCCCACATTCTCTGGACGAAGGAAAGAATGTCCTTACGAATTCTTGAACGAGTTCAGTAAGCTGTGCAGCATTCAAAAGCGCCCCAACGAGGCGACTGAGGAGGACTACCGTTTACGTGCAGTTCCGTTTGCCCTCAAGGGAAGGCTAATACTTGGCTGCTGAGGCTTCCACTAGACTCAATTAACACATGGAAAGATTTCAAGCTGGAGTTCTTGGATTATTTTTCCCTTCCAACAAGACAAATGCCTTGAAGAAGGAGATTCGGGAGTGCAAACGGGAATATGATGAGTCTCCCGAGTTCTTATTGGTCTGAGTTCAAGGGACGGATTTAGTCTTACTTGAACAAGGATGATTGAAGCGGAGACTTACTATACGTTTTACGAAGGAGCAAACCGAGTCGAAGGACTTGACAGATTCCTCTAGCGGGGAATTTTACACCAGAATAAAACAGAGATCGAACGGCGGAGAGACTTTGGGAAGGCGATTGAGCGAAGAAGACCTATGATAACCCGCGAAGCATATTGAGAAGAGGGTCAATGGCGGAACAAGATGACAAGAAGGTGGAAGACATGATAGATAAATTGGAGAAAGCACTGCTGAATGCAATTGAGAAATACAACCCTCATGCTCCAACAGAAAATGAGAAACCCCCTGGTCCAGAGGAAAGAAAACTTCAGCCTTATTACAGTCAGCCTTGTGAAGGGGAATACCAAACCCAAGCAAATTCGATGGGAAGCTGGAATCCGGATGGAAGTTGGAACCAAGGAAGACAAATGGATACCCCATGGAGGACTCAATCCAATTTTAGATGAAATGACCATGATCAAAGTCAGCCACCTCCACTTGCAGATCACGAATTATGCACACCCCCCAGAGAGGCAGTCCAACTGGTCAGGAAAAAGTTAAGAGGGGCAATTGCAACTGGGCTACAGGAATCAAGACCATACTAATTGGGGAAATAGGAATCAGAAAAACCCAGGGAGCTCTTCCACCTCACCAGAGAAATAACCAGGGGAACTATCAGAATTCCCAACCGAATCATCAAGGGAATCAAGGGTCCAGCAATCAGTACAACAACCATCAAGGAAATCAAGGGAACTATTGGCAGAACCAGGGGCAGAACCAAGGTCAAGGATCGAATTTTAATCAATTCAACTCCAGGTCACAAAGGAGTTTGTGAAATGGTCCACGCCCTAGTGAATTCACAGCAGTTCATGCAGAACAATTTGCATTCTAACAACGACGTGGTGCACAAGTTGCAAGACGCCCAGACGGAACATAAAGCCGCCATGGATATGATGGCAAAGCAACTGTCCCAGATTGCAGTTTCTTTGAATGAGATGAGAGGAAATAAGGGAAACTTCCTGCTACAGTTAAACCACCGGACCGAGCGAACATTAGTCAAATCACCTTGAGATCCGGGCGAGGCTACGAAGGACCGACCCTGGAGATCGACGAGGAGGTACCCATACATGCTAGTAAAGGGAAACAAGGTCAAGTGTTTCAAGGGGATAGCCCTAGACCCAGAGAAGTCCTTGTTCAGGATGACCTCCAGAAGGGAGATTTAGGGGGATCTCTGCCTCGACCAAGTGACCCATTTTTCCTAGAGCTGGGAGTTCCACAAATGCAGTGAAGCGAGCAAAACCATTTCCATACCGGGGGGAAGCAAAGAAGAAGAAGGATGATACAGAGGACCTCATGGAGATTTTTAGCAAGCTCGAAATCAACCTGTCATTCTTGCAAGCCCTGAAAATGCCTGCCTTCAGTAAGTTCATCAAGGAATTCATTGCAGGGAAGACCAAACCAGATGGGAAGATTGTGATCGGGGAGAATGTGTCTGCTGTGACACAAAAGAGAAGGATGCCCTCGAAATGTACAGACCCAGGTATGTTCACATTACCCATTTCTCTAGGGGGCATCAAGGTCGAGCATGCTATGTGTGATCTAGGGGCATCTATCAATGTTTTACCGCTTTCGATCTACAAGAAATTGACAGGGGTAAGGATGGTCGCTACCAAAGTGGTAATCCAGTTAGCAGATAGAACTTGCATTTGTCCTGAAGGTGTGTTGGAAAATGTCATAGTTAAAGTGCATGATTTTCTATATCCTGCTGATTTCTATGTGATCAAGATGAATGATAATGAGTTTGCTGAGTCTAGTGGCGTGCTTTTAGGGAGACCTTTTGTGTCTTTGCTAAAACCGTTATCGATGTCTTCGATGGAACAATTTGTTTAAGATTATAATGGGGAAAAATATACATTTAGCATAGATGAGGGAATGAAAAGGCCACTAGATGTTGAGAATCTGTATGCTATTGATGTTATTACCCCCTGGTCCAAGAATATCTTGAGGCAGAATTGATACAAGAACAAATTGACAACTCGGAGTTGAGCCTTTAATTGACAGAGAAGTTGTAGGGTGGTGTGCAGCAATGAACACAACGGAATTGGCAGATGAGGGAACTAGCAGAGGCCATCATGGAGTTTTGCATAAATCCAGGAGTTAGCTGAGATACAAGGGGATCGGCTCCAGCGTAGCTTGTGCACGGAGGGAATTCTCCTGGGCACAGGAGAAAGGAATTACCCGGATGTGGGAAAAATCCCTTACCGGGAGGCAGATAAACAAAGAAGGAACTGAAGACACTTCCACTAGGCCTCAAGTATGCTTACTTGGAAGAAAATGAGGCCTTCCCAGTAATAGTCAACAGCGGCCTGACCAAGGAGCAGGAAAAGGAATTGTTGGAAGTCATCAGACGAAACAAGAAAGCAATAGGGTGGACTCTCTCAGATTTAGTAGGAATCAGCCCTGATCTTTGTATGCACCACATCTTTCTAGAAGAAGGTGCAAAGGCTCATCGAGATGCACAACGGAAACTGAATCCGAACATGCGAGAGGAAGTTCTGAAGGAGGTGTTAAAATTGCTTGCTCTAGGGATCATCTACTTCATTCCGGACAGCGAGTGGGTCAGTCCTGTCCATATGGTGCCTAAAAAGTCTGGGATACAGGTGGTCACAAATGAAAAGAACGAGTTGGTGCCCACTAGGCTGGTGACGGGGTGGAGGATGTGCATTGACTACAGGAAGTTGAACGAGGTCACAAAAAAAGATCATTTTCCCCTATCTTTCATTGATCAGATGTTAGAAAGATTGGTTGGCAAATAGTATTTTTGTTTCCTTGATGGATACAGTGGCTATTTCCAGATCTACGTTAACCCAGAGGACCAAGGGAAAACCACATTCACGTGCCCCTTTGGTACATATGCATACCGAAGAATGCCGTTTGGATTGTGTAATGCACCAGGAACGTTCCAACGGTGTATGATGAGCATTTTTTCGGATCTGTTGGAAGTATGCATTGAGATATTCATGGACGATTTTACCGTATACGGAAACTCATTCGATACTTGTCCTGGGTCACGTGGTTTCTGAGAGAGGAATAAAAGTAGACAAAGCAAAGGTAGATGTGATATCAAAGTTACCATACCCCACGAACCAAAAAGAGGTCAGAGGCTTCCTAGGTCACGTAGGTTTTTATAGGAGGTTTATCAAGGATTTCGCGAAAATCGCGCAACCGCTCACTCATTTGTTGCACAACGAGGTGGAATTCGTCTTTGACGAAGGGTGCAAGAAGGGATTCCCGGTGCTCAAAGAACGGACTCGTGTCGGCACTTGATTATCGAGTATGCGGTGGAATCACCTTTTGAGATAATGCGCCGACGGAAGTGATTTCGACATTTGGCGAGCTGTCCTGGGACGAGAAGATTGACGGAAAAAGTTATGTGATCTTATATGCATCCAAGACTCTGAATCAGGCTCAGAAGAATTATGATACCACGGAGGAAGGAAATGTTAGGCACATCGTATACTCGTTTGAAAAATTCCGACGATACGCTTCTTGGAGTCGAGGGTTATAGTCTTCACGGATCACACGGCAATAAAGTACTTACTCTGGCTAAGAAGGAGTCTAAGCTTAGGTTAATCCGTTGGGTGTTGCTCTTGCAGGAGTTTGATTGGGAAGTGAGAGGCAAAAAGAGGAACGGAGAATAGAGTGGCCCGATCACTTTAGTAGAATATATCAAGGGGAAATAGAAGAGGCCATACCCGATGCTTTCCCTGAAGAATATTTGTATTTTCTGGGAGAAATTCCCTAAACCAATTAGCTGGGAAACAGTTTTGGCTTTAACCGGTCTAGGAGAATCCGATAAAGGAAAGCGCACACTTAACGCAGAGTCGTGGTTTGCTGACTTAGCCAACTACTTGGTCACGGGAGAGGTGCCAAGTTCAGACGAAGTTTCCCGGGTCCAGAAGATGAAAATTAAAAGCGAAGCCAAATATTACTTTTGGGACGATCCTTACTTATGGAAGATGTGTTCGGATCAAGTGATTAGACGGTGTATTCTAGAATGGGAACAAAGAGATGTCCTAATTCATTGCCATACTTTGACATGTGGAGGTCACTTTGGACCCGAGGAAGACGTGAGGAAGGTTCACGGACAACGGTTTTTATTGGCCGACACTCAATAAAGATGCCTTTGAATTTTGTCAGTGTTGCGAGAGATGCCAACAACAGACAGGGGGAATTTCAAGGAGGGACGAGATGCCTCAAGTCCCGGTGATTGTGTGCGAAATTTTCGACGTATGGGGAATGGACTTCATGGGACCATTCCCATCATCCTGTGGGAACACTTATATATTGGTTTGCAGTAGACTATGTGTCCAAGTGGATAGAAGCTAAGGCCACCACAACATGTGAATCGAAGGAGGTGGCAAAATTTATGAAGGCCAATTTTTCAACAGATATGGAGTTCCTAGAGCCATCGTCTCGGATCAAGGAACTCATTTCTGCAATGCACCATCGAGGCTTTGATGAAGAAATATGGTGCTCACCATAGAGTATCTACCCCATACCACCCTCAGTCTAATGGCCAAGCGGAAATTTCTAACCGCGAAATCAAGGCAATATTAGAGAAGACAGTTAATCCGTCAAGGAAGGACTGGAGCAAGAGGCTCGGTGACGCATTGTGGGCCTACAAAACCGCTTTTAAGACGCCTATTGAGATGTCGCCTTACAGGCTTGTGTTTGGCAAGATGTGCCACTTACCTGTGGGTATTGAGAACAAGGCGTTCTGGGCAGTGAAAGAGTTGAACATGAAGCCTTCGGCGTGTGAAGAAGAAAGGAAATTACAGTTACAAGAACTGGAAGAGCTGAGGCTGGAGTCGTATGAGTCTGCCATGTGGTACAAGGAAAGGACGAAGTTGTGGCATGATAAAAATCTCCGGGTCAAAGAACTCTATGTGGGACAGAAGGTGCTCCTTTTCCAATCCCGGCTCAAGCTGATGCCAGGGAAGTTGAAGTCAAAGTGGATGGGTCCATATACCATCTTCGGCCTCCGCGCAAACGGAGCAGTGGAAATCCAGGGAAGTGCCTCTATCGGTCTCTTTTCTTGTTAATGGTTATAGAGTGAAAGTCTATAGGGATAATTCTGAGCTGTGCGTAGTGGAGGAAGTTCTACTACGCGTACTCTCTACTATCGCCTAGATAGACTAGGAGGTATTCTCGATGAATTCCTGCTCAAAAGGAATGTGTAAATAGTTTAACTGCTTTTTAAACTAAGAAAATCCAAAAAAAATGTATATACAATTTAAATCTCCCAAAAATATTTTCGAAGCACCAGACTCCGAAGGGAACCGATGCCTTATATTCTAACCTTGACTTAGGAGTCTGGCGCCTTCATTATTTTCTTTATATATGGTCATGGTCAGGGAAGTCTGCTAGGGAAGGAGAGCCTGGAGGAAGAAGTCAAGGAGAGCTTGGAGGAAGAGGTCAAGGAGGGATGGAGATAATTTGAATTTCAAAATCTGGTTGATATTTATGGGAGGTGTACGGTTGCTTACATCACACCTGCAACCGCACCATCTTTTCATCAGAATTTCCTCTCCCTTCTCTCTACTTTCGTTCTCTCTCTAGAACACAAACCCTAACCAAATTCGACCAAGTTTCTTTCTAATTTCAGATCTACGGTAATGGATTCAACCCAACCCACCGGAAGTTCGCAGCAAACGGTGTATGACGCAGCCCTGTTAGCAGAGTTGACGAAGAAATTGGGGAGCGTCGAGAAAGCGAAGGAAGTATACGCTCTGTTCTCCGCTAGCCTAATGACATCCGCGGCGGCCATACCATCACTGACAATTCCAGCGGATTCGGCGGCGCAACCGGCAGTTCTCCATGAAGAAGGGCCTCGAGACTCTAGATCTCGACATGCAGAAACCGCTTCAGGGGAGGCGGATAAAGAAGAGGCGGTGCTCGAACGGCCGGAGGATGGTGGACAGACGAACAGCGGAGCAGAGGTGGAGACCGAACGACAAGGTGACAGAAACCCTAATTCTGAGGGTAAGAAAGATGGTGAGAGGAAAACCCCTGTTATAGAAGACGTTGCGAAGGGGGAAACCCCTGTTGTGGAAAGTACTGTTGAGGGGGAAACCCCTGTTGTGGTAGAAGTGGCTGAAGGAGAAACCCCTGTTCAAAAATCGATGGCTGAGGGGGAAACCCCTATGGAGACGGGGGATGAAACCCCTACGGATTTTAGGGGTGCGACCCCTGACCCATGGAAGAGGGGGCAACCCCAACTGATGTCAGGGGGGAAACCCCCGTTTATATTGACAGGGCAACCCTGATGGTGGATGATGTGGGGGAAACCCCGGAAAAATTGGTGGAAAAAACAGATCTACATGTTACTGGAGTATCGGAGCCCGTTGAGGAAGGGCTGAATTTGATCGTGGACCTTGTGGATGACCAGGAAGAGGATGAACCCCAAGTGGACCAGAGAACAGAGAGGAGACGAGCAAGGAAGAGCCTGCTTGACGAAGTTGATGACTTAGTTCCAGATGATGAGGAGGCAAAGGAACATAGCCTGGTCAAGGAGAGAGCGAGAAAAGGAAAGGCGGCAGCAACCACGTCTACACGGTCAAGGAAAGCTCCCTCTGTCCAGGAGGTTGAGGAGACCCTTTCCCCAGTGACCGAAGATCCCTCTGCCGAGGAACAAGACAAGCCTACCCATGAATCCGACTATGAATCTGAGGAAGCTGAAGAAGAGTTTATTCCCGGACGCCCGGAAGTGTGGCTGACTAAGGAGCTGCTAGAGTCGATGAGGCAGTTCGACGATCAGAAAAGGACCACAGTGTACAAGGAACGATGCAGTGCAGGGAAAATGGCTAAGTCTGGGAAGCAGTACAGCTCCAAAGAACTTCGGATGATCGCATGTGATGAAGATTTCTGCGCATGCATCTATTCAATAGGGTTCGAGTGGTTGCTAAAGCACAGCCAGGAGAGGGTGCCGGTGGACCTAGCAAGGGAATTTTTCTCCATATTCCGACTGAAGAACACCTCTGACCTTGATGCAGACTCCATAACTTTTAGGCTTTTTAATGAGGAACACGAGATGGGCATCCGGGAATGGTCCTTGAGGATGGGGCTGTTCACCAAGGCTGAGGATGACGAAGGAATATGGAACGAAAGAATGTTCGGTGTGCCAAAGAATACGCCGAGTTTTAAAGTGCAAGCAGCATGGGAACTGATCACCCAATCCAAGGCAGGGACATTCAAGTCAAGCTACTCCAAAGCTTCTCACATCGAGGACAGAATCCTCCATTTTGTTCAGACGTTTATCAGCTACAACTTAATGGGAACCGCTAATTCAGCTCTTACAACTACCGACCTTTACTTCACTTGGTGCATGGCAAAGGGCGTTAAGGTACATCTGGGTTATTGGCTAGCTCAAGCATGTCATCAAATGACCAATGACCAGCAACCCTGCTCGACATATGTATACCTGCCACCTCCTAGGCGCCTACCTCCAGCGGAACGTTGAAATGAAGATAGCCAAGGCCGCACCTTTAGTCGTAATGTGCGAACCCCCTGAGGTTTTCAGTGTTGAATACTTTTTCAATAAGGGGTTGCTTCAAGCGCACGAAAAGCAGACATTCTTCTACACGGTAGGAGAAAAGGTGAAGGCGGAGACAGAGGAGGTTGCGGAGGCCAAGCCGAGTGAAGAAATTGAAGAGCTACAGAAGGATATTCACGACGTGAGAAAGGAGATGCAGATGATGAGAAAGGAAATGGTGAAGGAACTTGGGGGGATTAGAAAAGAATTGAACGGGAGCCGAGAGGAGGTGAAGACCCTGAGGGGCAATATTGCAGATTTGGCGGTGAAGTCTGCCAAACAGAATGAGCGCATGACGGAGGCGGTGGACCTTGTAATGAAGATGATGAAATGGTTGCAGAAGACGCTCCCCTTAACCCAGTCGAAGGTAACTCCTGGGTCCAGCAGTGAAGTCAAGCAACCCGTCCAGAGCAGCCCCTCCGTCCAGCGACCACCGCAATCGCTCAAGCAGATGGTCTCCCCACCCGTCCCCAAGCAAGTGTCAATCCCTACGAAATCAAAGTCTCTGATGAAGAAGCCAGTATCCGACCAGCCAGAACAGGAAGAAGAAGAGCCGGAGCAGCCGGCAAAAAAGAAAGTGAAGATGACCCGACCCGGAATCCCACCCCAGTCTGGCTCTCGAGGGAGCCAGCCCCAGAAGTGAATTACCCCCATGACCAAGTAACTTTTAATTTTTGATTTCAGTTATCTGTTTTTGTTTTTGTTGTCTATTTGTTAACTACGGTTTGCTTATGTTTCCTCCCACTTAGCCTAATGTTTGGTCTAAGTGTGAGAAGTTTGTATTTTCTGTTTTGTTGTGTCTTCTCCCACTTAGCCCATTGTTCGGTCTAAGTGTGAGAAGTTTTTCATTTCATTAACTGTTGTTGTGTGTTGCATTGATCTCTCTGTTTCCCCCCTTCACGACGATGGCTTGGGGTCAAGCTTGAGTGAAGTGGGAGGGGAAGAGGAGTCAATGCATGTATGTGTCAGCATGATAAGAGTCTTTAGGTCTAGTTTTTTGTTTGTGTCGCATGAGCCAGTTAATATAATACAACATGAACTCTTTAGTGAAAGTAATTGAAAATAGGAGGTATTTCAACTTAGATGCCTTTTCTTTTAATAAGTCAAGTCAATCTGAATGAAGCAAGAACGATAGAGGATGCCTTTACTTACTTAGTTGTGAAGCCCTACTAGGGGAATTGGGTTATGAAGGTATAAGCTGGACGAAGTCCAGGGTAAGGAGTTATAAGCTGGACGAAGTCCAGAGGAAAGAAGAGGAAAATGGAGGAATAAGCTGGACGAAGTCCAGAGAAAAAAAAAAGGGAAAGAAAAAAAAAGGGGGGGAGGGAAAAGGAGAAAATAGAAAAAAAATAATAAAAAGAAGGAGGTATAAGTTGGACGAAGGCCAGGGGGAAGTTGTTTAAAGGGCAGGAACAATAATAACCTGACCCAGGAAAATAGGAGGAAACTCTTATAACCCGACGCTTCAGTAGTGTGGCAATAACTTAAGAGAGAATCGATCCTAACATCCCTGGTGAGGAATGAGTGATCGAGTGAATCCAATAATTGGGTAAGTAGAGGCTATCTTGACGAACTGGCAGATTGGCTAGGTAGAGGAAGGGAAAGGGCCTATTTGGAGGAGTGCAGCCTGTTGGATTGACCTTAATCTTGTGGGGACGGTTGCCTAAAAGTTGAAGCTAGCTCATGCATATGTGTTTATGTGTTTTTCTTTAAGTGTTTAGTTTCAAGTTGTGTCTAAGTCTAGGAGTCTGTCTAGAGTCTTAAGAGTCTGCTCTGTTTTTCGATTACGTTTTCATACCTGTTTCTTCTGAGTTGTTGTGAAATTTGATTTGGAGAGGATGATGTCGCTGTTAGTTAGTACTTTAGTTAGTTGTTTTATCAACTTTTCGTCAGTACTCTGCTTTTTCAGCCATGGTCCCCACCGTCAGTTTATTTCCTAGGTCTAGGTAATTTAGAATAGTTTCTTAGATCTAGTGACTTTTCGTGATTTCAATTTACGTGCATGATTTCTGTTTTGCCTAGATCTAGCTGTTAGCGTAGCAGATCTCAATTACAAGCTTAGTCTAATTTCCTCAACCCAAAAAAATGTGTGGCAGCAGCCAACCCAAAAATAATTTCCAAATCCTTGAGCATGATCATTACGCATCCATCTCTGTGGGATCGATCTCTACTTCCCTGTGCTAAGTTTTAGTATAAGTGGTCGAGGGTTTTTGAAGAAGTGCTATGTGTGTCCGACGACCGAGGTTTTCCAACGACCAGTGAGTTCCTAGACCTTGTGATCTAGTGGATTTGCTGGACCTAGGAAACTTGTTATTCTTTTCTGTGCACACAAGCGAAAACCGGTATCTTCAGGCAGCTGCAGGAGAAAGGGTTAGCCATTCTAATTCAGTCAAATGAATGCAAAATATACCATCCATCAAGAGGTTTGATCATTCAAACCAAAATGACTGCAAATAGAATGTTTGTTTTGCTATCTGAAGTTACTAATAAGCAAATGATAGAGGAAGTGTATCTTCAAGCAACAACAAATGATCTAGCTCAGTTATGGCATCATAGATATGGTCATCTCAGCTATAAAGGCCTCAAGACTTTGCAGCTCAAAGAAATGGTGAGGGGTTTGCCTAAGTTCTCCGTGTCCAGCGATATATGTACTGATTGCTTGAAGGGAAAACAACATCGAGACTCAATTCCCAAAAGGAGCACATGGAGAGCATCCCAGAATCTGGAACTTGCTCATGCTGACTTGTGTGGACCAATATCTTGTTGGGGTTTGTATACTAAAAGATGCTTCGAGCGTACATGCCTTTGTACAGTCAGCTTGTGCATGTATACGAGAAACGCCACGTCCACTTGTTTACCTAATTATGAGAATAAATAATATAATATAATGGTTTATTATTGAAATATGATAAACAAGTCTAAGGCTTTTTACTAAGAAGGTCAAGTAGGGAAATTCGATGAATCTCTTCATGAATTTTCCAGTAGGGGACTTGGCCAGATCTAGTAAGAAGAAAAACGTATTCACAACCTAGATAGGTTTTGGCTACCTATTGGTACGGTTGCGGTGTTTGTGATAATTCTCTCTTACCTAAGAAGAGATTAGTAACACCGGTGTGGTAAAGCAGTGAAAGGATCTAATCCGAAATGTATTCTTTATTGTTATCTATTGAAAGAATATATTTCAGAAAGTTTAGTATTTTCTAGTCTATGATATTAATATCAATATTGTTTATTCAATCAAACGCCACTTTGACTTATCAATATGTGAGAGTTTGTACGTAACTCAAGTTCATGATATCTTGGGTGGTAGTAATTGAATAACATGAAGGTATTGGAATATTATTTCATAGAATTCGCGTGCCCAGTGTGATATGATTAAATCCCTAAGGGGCGATCCCCAAGAGGTGTTTGGAAAAGGAATTTATTAGTCAGAAAACTGCGCAGTTGGAATTTATTCCACGAATAATAAATAAAGTTTCAAACTAGAAAAACTCTTTGGAGAATTAATTTAATTCTAGTCACATAGCAGACAAAAGAGTTAAATTGATGGATCAAGATAATCTTAAACGCGGAAAATATTATAAAATAAAATGGACCCAAGTTATTTGTAATTTGGTGATTTAAGTGGGAGTGCAATATTATTCTTTAGTGGAATAAAATAATATTCCATTGATAATATATTAAATCATGGGTCATTTGATTTAATTAGTAATTTATCTAATGGGTGAGCCCAACACTTAAGTCATTCCATGGATCCCCTTACTAGCCCAATAAGGTCCACTATAAATAATGAATGAAAGGGAAACCCTAGCATACAATCCAAGACACCTCAAACCCTAACCCTAGGAGGCAAAGTCGGTGTCTCCCTCTTCTCTCTCACTTATCTCGATTTTCGTGCCTAGCACGTGGGAGAATTAGGGTTTTGATTATTGTTCTTGATCTATCCTAATTCATAGGATTAGATCTAGACAATTTGGTGTTTGTATTGGATTTTCCCTAGATCCATTCAAAGTTATTTAATTGATTATCTAAGATCCGCCCACACGGATGGAGAATCAAGGACAATGGAATAGTACGGAAGATTCGTGGTCGATAAACCAAGGATCTCCGGGTGGTGCAGCTAGCAACGTCAATCCAATGATGGATTATGAGGTAACAATCGAATCTACATAAAATTGCATGATTATGTGTTTATTTGATGTTATATCTATAGATCTATGTAAATTGCATGAAACTGCAGTCGAATGCATGATCATCTAAATAGATCCGGTCGAGGACCTATTTGGTTTCTGTGTCTTCCGCCGCGGTAGTCCCAACATATCTCTGATCTCCAACAGCCATAAAAGGTATCTGATCTGCTTTATCGATGATTTCAGTAGAAAAACATGGGTGAATTTCTTAGTTGAAAAGTCAGATGCATTTGCTGCTTTCAAATTCTTTAAAAATTCTGTGGAGAAAGAAACTGGTTTGGGCATTAAGTGCTTTAGGACAGATCGTGGTGGTGAATTCACTTCAAGAGAATTCAATGACTATTGCAAAATGAATGTGATAAAGAGGCAATTAACCAATGCCTATACCCCACAACAAAATAGCGTTGCGGAGAGGAAAAATCGGACAGTAATGAACATGGTGAGATGTTTATTATCTGAAAAAGGTATTCCAAAGACCTTCTGGCCCGAGGCTGTGAATTGGACCATCTATGTGTTGAACAGGAGCCCCACACGATCAGTGAAAGATGTGACTCCGGAAGAAGCTTGAAGTGGAGTTAAACCATCTGTAGAGCATTTCAGGATTTTTGGAAGTATTGCACATGCCCATATTCCTGACGCTCGAAGGACAAAACTTGAAGACAAGAGTTATAGTTGTGTTCTATTGGGAGTCAGTGATGAATCAAAAGGATATAAGCTCTATGATCCAGTATCAAGAAAGGTTGTGATAAGCCGTGATGTTGTGTTCGAGGAGGAGAAGAAGTGGGATTGAGATAAAAGTTATGAAGATCAAATTCTGCCAGACTTGGAATGTGGAAATGAAGAGGAGCAAAATGTATCTTTTGGGTCTGGAAGAGAAGATGCAGATTCTGATGATGAAGTACTTCTGAAAGGTCGGGGTTTTTGCACGCGTGTCGCAGGCGCGTGTCCCTTCCTATTCAACAAGATTTATAAGTTCCCACTTTCCAAAATACTATTATTTAGCATACGGTAAGTTAGGGTGTCGAACCCACGAGGAACGGTAGTATTCGTTATGTATTTCCACACTTAAGAAGGGTTTGGCGATGCCGCCACGCTCTAAATTGGGGGTGGGAACTGAACTACGAAATGTAAATAGCATTTAAGCTAAGGTGGGAACTAAAAGTGCAAATAAAATGCAATTAGAAGAGAGCATTCAAACTGGAACGCAGACTGCGCAATCTGATAAACTGGGCAATCTGATAAACTGGAAAACTTAGCAGAGAAATAAAAGCAGTGGCGAGAAAATTACAACACAACGAAAATAAAAACAGAGCAGCAACATGCATGAACATTCCTAAGATTAGAAATCAAAAGAGACTAAGTTAAAAGCTAAGGACAATATATACTAAGTGTTAGCTACTACACAAAGTCTAGAAACTAGGATTGTGACCCTTAAAAATAGCTAAACTAATTTAATCCTAAAAGCTAAACTAAATCACATGTAAATTGAAGGTAGAGTGCAGAAATTAACTAAGCTAAAGTGCTGCCAAAAGTGAAAAGAAAGCATGTACTTGTTGTCTCCTAAACCCTATTACCCAAGGTGTAAAACCAATGGATAAAAGATTACAACTAATGGTTCTTTCACTTACTTCTAAAAGCTGATTTTAACTACTAATCCTACACTAAAGGCACATAAATTAAGGAGGATAAAGAGAGTAGATGGCTGCTACATAATTAAAAATGCTAGACAAACACAAGATCAACAATTAAACTACCTAAATATGCATTGAAAACACTAAACTAAAAGCTGAAACATAAAGACTCATTGAAGAAGATAAAGAAAGCTTAAGAACACTTAAACATGGTGGAAGAACACTCAAGAACCGAGCTCATCAAAATCATATGAAAATCACACCCGACGAGGTGCCGAAAACTCACAATAACCATGGCTGATTTTTTTGATACTTTTCTAACTCATTCTCCACGTTTTTTTAACCATAAACTAACTAAGAAAATGCTTTAGAAACTGATTTTAAAAGCTTGAAATGATTTTTAACTAAACAAGAACATAAGCAACACTAGAACTAAACAACAAGCTAAAACCGAAAATAAACAAGATCTAAATTCAAAGCACGTTAAATAAAAAAACACTTTGAGAAATTCCTACTTGACATAAGCTTTTAAAACAAGTCCAACAACAATAACTAAGAGTGAGATTGGTGCAAAAGAACTCCAAAAGCTAGGAACAAGCAAACTAGAGAAAGCAAACACTACTACTAAATTACTACTATTTCAACCCATGGTGAACAATGATCTTGGCAGGCTTGAAGTGGAAATCTCGCTTCTTAAGGAAGAGAGAAAAAGTTTCTTAGAGAGAGAATAAACTAAAACTAAGCTAACTAAAGTGATGAGTGACTCCGTGGTTGGTGACTAAGTCTTTTTAATACATATATCCAATAAAAGATATTTCCCTTCATTTTTTACCCTCCAAGGGCTGATATGGGCGTGTGTAGCAAGTGAGAATTGTCCTTGACAAGTGTGTGGAAGTGGTTTTAGTCATTTTCCCGCCAGGTTCAAACTGGCCAGTCCAACAGCTTGGCCAGTTTGGGTCTTCTTTGCCTTCTTCCTTCACTTTCTTCCATTCTTCTTCATTTTGCCCTCTTTCTTGCATGTTTTTCTCTTCGTGCCTTAATCAAGCAGCTTCCAAACTTAATAATCCATTCCCTGCCACAAAACATCCTTTTCATGCAAATATTCAACTAATAAGTGCGAAAAGTGATCAAATCCGAGTGACGAAAACTAGCCTATCAACTTCCAAGTGCAGAAAGTTCGCCAGAAGCATGTGTGGAAGCTTATCCAGAATCTGATAGCTTAGAAGCAGACAGAAATCGAAGAGTTCCGGCATGGATGAAGGACTATGAAAAGTGGTGATAATCTTGGTCTCTCTGATGAAGACATTAATGTCAATATGGCTTTCTTTGTTAGTGCAGATCCAATCATTTATGAAGAAGCAGTAAAGGCTGATAAATGGAGGGAAGCCATGGATTCAGAGATGGAACCAATTAAGAAGAATGGAACGTGGTCTCTAACAGAACTACCAAGAGGAGCTAAAAGCATTGGGCTTAAATGGATATACAAAACGAAGTTGAATGAGATTGGAGAGATTGAGAAGTATAAAGCTCGCTTAGTTGCAAAGCGTTATGCACAAGAATATGGAGTTGACTATGAGGAGGTGTTTGCACTAGTTGCTAAAATGGATATGGTCCTTATGATTCTTGCCTTTGCTGCACAAAAGGGCTGGAATATTTATCAATTTGATGTTAAGTCAGCATTCCTCCACGGAGAGTTGACGGAGGATGTCTATGTTGAACAACCAAGGGGCTATGAAGTGAAAGATGAAATTCATAAGGTTTATAAGCTCAACAAGGCGTTGTACGGGCACAAACAAGCACCTAGAGCTTGGTTCAGCCGGATTGAGTCTTATTTCCTAAGAGAAGGTTTCAGAAAATGTGACAGCGAGCAGACACTTTTCATCAAAACTAACAAGCAAGGTAAACGTTTGATTTAGCTTGTATGTTGATGATTTAATTTATACTGGAGATGATGAGGCTATGATCAGTGAGTTCAAAGATTCGACGATGAATGAGTTCGATATGTCAGATTTGGGAAAAATGAGGTATTTTCTCGGTATTGAAGTGGTGCAGTTTGGTGAGGGGATATTTATAAGCCAAATGAAGTATGCTCTGGAGATTTTGAAAAGACTTAGGATGGAGAGCAGCAATGAAGTTCAAAATCCTATCACTCCAGGGTCCAAGATATTTAAAGATGAAAATGGTGTGGAGATTGATGGCACCTATTATAAGCAGCTGGTGGGAAGTTTGATGTATCTAACAGCCACTAGACCAAACATAATGTTTGTTGTCAGCCTGATCAGTAGGTACATATCAAAGCCAACGGAACTTCATCTCATGGCAGCCAAGAGGATCTTGCGATATATACAAGAAACAACTGCATTCGGGATCCTTTACAGGAAGGAAGGGAATAAGGAGCTAATTGGCTTTACTGACAGTGATTATGCAGGTTGTTTGGAGGATAGAAAGAGCACGTCGGGTTATGCCTTTGTTCTTAGCTCAGGAGCTGTTGCTTGGTCTTCGCGTAAGCAGCCAATTGTTACTCTTAGCACGATAGAGGCTGAATTTGTAGCTGTTGCGGCGTGTTCATGTTAAGCTGTGTGGATGAAGAGAATATTGAAGGAACTTGGCTAGGAAGGCAGTGAAGAAACTACCATTTTCTGCGATAATAGCTCAACGATTAAGTTGTCCAAGAACCCGGTGATGCATGGTAGAAGCAAACGCATAGATGTTCGCTTTCACTTTCTGCGAGAGTTGGCTAGAGAAGGAGTCGTGCAGTTGAAGCATTATGGAACACAAGAGCATATGGCTGATGTGTTAACTAAGCCACTGAAGTTAGAATCTTTCAAAGGTTGAGGGATCAGCTGGGAGTGTGCAATGCACCGGTAAACTAGTTGCTTCGACAATCTAGTTTAAGGGAGGGAACGTTAGGATTTGTTATTCAGTTAATTAAAAAAGTTGATAGGTCTCACGTTGCCTTATTCATCACCAAATATCTTCAGCCATATCTCCTCAATAATCAACGTAGCATATCTTTTAGTTATTTTTATTTATTTGATAAGCTTTTATTTAATTATCTATCTTGATTAGCAAGATAAGTTTTAGGGTTTAGAATTCTATAAATAATAGAATTCGATAGTATTTTCAGCATTGAGAAATATGAAATAAACTTCTATTCTCATTCTTGTTCCGAAAACCCCAGAACTTCAACTAGGGAATTATCTCTTTTGCTCCGTTTAATCATCGCGTGCTCTACAAACCTCTCGATAGGGATCTTAACCCCTATCAATTGGTGCTTCCATTGTTTACTCTTCCTCCATCAAATAGATCCTCTCAAAATCCCTCTAACTCACACCACTTCTATAAAACTCACGCCACAATCCTCAAGTTCTCACGCCACTACTATAACACTCCAATCTCTCAATTCCTCTCCAGTCAACCTCCATCACAACTGATTCTCTATAAACTATGGAATCACAACAAATTAGTGAGATGCTCATGGACTTACACTGTCTAGTCGCTGCTCACGGCGAATTTCTAGCCAAGTTTGGTCAGCAAACACAGACCGATGAGGCTCCGAACAGCCTTGATGAGCATTCACCTCCACATCTGCCATGGCATACTCGGCCGCCGGACCAGCAGCCAGTCGCAACACCTCAGCGGAGCTGGTCTCTTCCGCGTCGGTCACAAAATCACCACTGGGTATCAAACCTTGGGCCGTGCCACGTCTCCGCCTCGAGCCACCACGTTTTAACGGAGAGAATGCCCCAGATTGGATCTCTAGGATCCAGAAGTACTATAATCACCACTACAGACCGCTTGATGATCGTCTTTATCTTACACAATGTCTATTCGATCACCTAGCATTAGATTGGAGAGAATATTGGGTGGAAAATAACAAAGGAAAGGGCTGGGATGACTTCTTGTTGGCCGTAAAGCAACGATTCAATCCTGATTTATGTGATGACTGCGATTACAAGCTTACCAGCTGATGCACTTTTTATTTGCACTATAAATACCTGCAAGTATACAGAGTAGGTATAGTATAGCAAAAGGTTAGTACCGGGTATCGAACACGGGGAAGATGTACACAAAGTGTCTATCTTCTACTAGAACTCAATTACTATCTGGAGAAACAAGAATTTTTGGAAACTTTTTGAAAACAGTAAATATTAAAAACAGTAAACAACTAAAAACAAGCAAATCACGGAGAGAAAAGTATAGAGATAAGGGGAATTCCAGGGATGTGCGTTCACTTTTATGGTTATACAAATTCCA